>NW_025533462.1:1202500-1312500 GCF_020615455.1 Coregonus clupeaformis
ATGCGTTGTTGCATAGGTCAACCTATGGAATTCACCATAATCTCCCAACCTCCCAAATCCTTTGGACGAGTCGAGGGCGCCCTGACTGGACCCAGGTGTGCAGCGCACCGGGAGAATGTTGGCAGGAGCCCAGAGGTTATATGGGCTAGCGTGGAGACGGTCGGGAGACGTTTGGGGTTGCATTCCAGAGGGAGGCTATTGGAGGCTCCTGGTGAACACCTTTTACGGTCGCTGCCGTTTCATCCCCAGCCTCTCCCTTCTGAAAGACATGAATGTCTAGCAATATATTTTATCTCCACGGCCCTCAACATAATCACAGGCACACTTAAAACGAAGGAAGAAAAAAAAGATAAATGGGTAGTACTTTGCTCTGTCTGGCAGTAGGACTGCTGGGCCTGGGATGAAACGTTTTTGGCAGGCTATATACTGTAGTTGCCAAGACAGAGTTACCACATTGGAATGTGCTCCTATAGTGATGGGGCATGCGAGGGCGAACTGTTAAAGACTGATGTGCCTTCATCTCCAGATAGGAGCTGACACTGAGGTTTACTGTACATACCTCAAGAGTAGCCAGGCTACATACCTACATATGTACAACCCCGGAGTCAGAGTTCGATCCCCGCCTCCAACCTTCCCACTGTTTCTCCCGCAGAAATAGAATGAAAAGAACGGGCGACCCCATTCAAGTCAATGATGGCATAATGGGTGGACTGGCAGCCATTGCGAGTGTACCCATAGAGCAAAGCAATAATTGTGTACCCATCCATATGTGCTGTGATTTCTTGATTCAACTCAACTGACATGACAAACAATACATTCCATTGCATGAGCCACATCAGTTAACATAATTTGAATGAACATTCTACATTACCATGGAAATTATTGCATCACAATACCGCAGTGTACCCATGAGTTTATCAGTCAAATTGCCAAGGTTAAAGGTTCCAAACCCATTCTATTAATTCAATTTCTATGGTTTCTCCCACTTGCTTATCTCTACCTTTGAGTTCATAAAGCATCCAAATATGAGAAGGAGAGCAGAATTCCAATCTCCTTTAAACTAAATAAGATAAATCAACGTGCCTTCAACATTCAATTCAACTCATGGCCTATGTGAAATGGTCAAAGCTTTGAAGTAAGGATAGGATTTGACTCCATTGCTCTATTACAGTGCCTGTTAGAAATATGTTGACATTTCATAACAGAAATGCATGTAAAATCAAATCAAATCAAATGTTATTTGCCACATGCGCCGAATACAACAGGTGTAGACCTTACAGTGAAATGCTTCCTTACAAGCCCTTAACCAACAATGCAGTTTTAAGAAAAATGTTAATAAAATTTAAATTAAAGAGCAGCAGTAAAATAAAATAACAGTAGGGAGGCTATATACAGGGGGGTACCGGTACAGAGTCAATGTGCGGGGGCACCGGTTAGTCGAGGTAATTGAGGTAATATGTACATGTGGGTAGAGTTAAAGTGACTATGCATAGATAGGGGGTGGGTTGGGGGGCAATGCAAATAGTCTGGATAGACATGATTAACTGTTCAGGAGTCTTATGGCTTGGGGGTAGAAGCTGTTTAGAAGCCTCTTGGACCTAGACTTGGCGCTCCGGTACTGCTTGCCGTGCGGTAGCAGAGAGAACAGTCTACGACTAGGGTGGCTGGAGTCTTTGACAATTTTTAGGGCCTTCCTCTGACACCGCCTGGTATAGAGGTCCTGTATGGCAGGAAGTTTGGCCCCAGTGATGTACTGGGCCGTACGCACTACCCTCTGTAGTGCCTTGCGGTCGGAGGTCGAGCAGTTGCCATACCAGGTGGTGATGCAACCAGTCAGGATGCTCTCGATGGTGTTTTGCCATATGTACAGTGAGGGAAAAAAGTATTTGATCCCCTGCTGATTTTGTACGTTTGCCCACTGACAAATAAATGATCAGTCTATAATTTTAATGGTAGGTTTATTTGAACAGTGAGAGACATCAAAACATAACAACAAAACATTTCAGAAAAACGCATGTCAAAAATGTTATAAATTGATTTGCATTTTCATGAGGGAAATAAGTATTTGACCCCCTCTCAATCGGAAAGATTTCTGGCTCCCAGGTGTCTTTTATACAGGTAACGAGCTGAGATTAGGAGCACACTCTTAAAGGGAGTGCTCCTAATCTCAGTTTGTTACCTGTATAAAAGACACCTGTTCACAGAAGCAATCAATCAATCAGATTCCAAACTCTCCACCATGGCCAAGACCAAAGAGCTCTCCAAGGATGTCAGGGACAAGATTGTAGACCTACACAAGGCTGGAATGGGCTACAAGACCATCGCCAAGCAGCTTGGTGAGAAGGTGACAACAGTTGGTGCGATTATTCGCAAATGGAAGAAACACAAAATAACTGTCAATCTCCCTCGGTCTGGGGCTCCATGCAAGATCTCACCTCGTGGAGTTGCAATGATCATGAGAACGGTGAGGAATCAGCCCAGAACTACACGGGAGGATCTTGTCAATGATCTCAAGGCAGCTGGGACCATAGTCACTAAGAAAACAATTGGTAACACACTACGCCGTGAAGGACTGAAATCCTGCAGCGCCCGCAAGGTCCCCCTGCTCAAGAAAGCACATATACAGGCCCGTCTGAAGTTTGCCAATGAACATCTGAATGATTCAGAGGAGAACTGGGTGAAAGTGTTGTGGTCAGATGAGACCAAAATGGAGCTCTTTGGCATCAACTCAACTCGCCGTGTTTGGAGGAGGAGGAATGCTGCCTATGACCCCAAGAACACCATCCCCACCGTCAAACATGGAGGTGGAAACATTATGCTTTGGGGGTGTTTTTCTGATAAGGGGACAGGACAACTTCACCGCATCAAAGGGACGATGGACGGGGCCATGTACCGTCAAATCTTGGGTGAGAACCTCCTTCCCTCAGCCAGGGCATTGAAAATGGGTCGTGGATGGGTATTCCAGCATGACAATGACCCAAAACACACGGCCAAGGCAACAAAGAAGTGGCTCAAGAAGAAGCACATTAAGGTCCTGGAGTGATCTAGCCAGTCTCCAGACCTTAATCCCATAGAAAATCTGTGGAGGGAGCTTAAGGTTCGAGTTGCCAAATGTCAGCCTCGAAACCTTAATGACTTGGAGAAGATCTGTAAAGACGAGAGATGTGTGCAAACCTGGTGGCCAACTACAAGAAACGTCTGACCTCTGTGATTGCCAACAAGGGTTTTGCCACCAAGTACTAAGTCATGTTTTGCAGAGGGGTCAAATACTTATTTCCCTCATTAAAATGCAAATCAATTTATAACATTTTTGACATGCGTTTTTCTGGATTTTTTTGTTGTTATTCTGTCTCTCACTGTTCAAATAAACCTACCATTAAAATTAGACTGATCATTTCTTTGTCAGTGGGCAAACGTACAAAATCAGCAGGGGATCAAATACTTTTTTCCCTCACTGTAATTTAAATACATGAGCGCATTTAAATCCTGAATATTAAACTGTGTTTGAGTGCAAAGTACTTTTAATCCTTTTAATCCTCTATGATGACAGGCATACAGAGAGCAGAGTAACAGAATCATGTCCTCTTTCTACGATATCACTTAACCTAGCCTGCAGGTATAATGCATCATAATGCAGTTACAGTATATTGCATGGTAAGACTTGTGCGACCCACGTATATTTAACTTGTCATCAGCATGTATGAGTAATTTTTAATCAGTTTACATTTTGATACATAGAGATATATCACATCTTACAGCCTAATTATAATATATTATAAAGGCTAATTCAGGCTTATAACAAGTTATAAAGTATTACACCTGCAGACTTTCAGTATTGTTACCAATAGTTGTTTGTGATGAAGACGGATATTTACACTGCTCTTCCAATACCTTTCTTGTGTCTTCTACCTCTCTCCAGTTTTACTTTCACTCACCCTCTGTCTCCCTTTCTCTCTCTTTTCTCTCAGTAATTTTCTTTCTCTCCATCTCTTCCCTCGTTTCTACTGGGCTGTCGTCCTCCTTCCCTTTGCCTCTCCTTCAAGGGTATACCAGGATATGTATAGCCCTCTCTTTTTGTTCTCTTCTATTTGTTTTTGTATTTTACCCCCTTTTTCTCCACAATTTCGTGATATCCAATTGCGATCTTGTCTCATCGCTACAACTCCCCAACGGGGCTCAGGGGAGGCGAAGGTCCAGTCATGCGTCCTCCGAAACATGACCTGCCAAACCGTGCTCTTTAACACCTGCCAGCTTAACCCGGAAGCCAGCCGCACCAATGTGTCGGAGGAAACAACGTTCAACTGACAACCAAAGTCAGCCTGCAGGTGCCCGGCCCGCCACAAGGAGTCGCTAGAGCGCGATGAACCAAGTGCAGCCCCCCCGGCCAAAACCTCCCCTAACCCGGACGACGCTGGACCAATTGTGCGCTGCCCTATGGGATTCCCAGGAACGAACCCAGGTCTGTAGTGACGCCTCTTGCACTGCGATGCAGTGCCTTAGACAGCTGCGCCACTCGGGAGGCCCTGTATAGCCCTCTCTGACTACAGAGGACACCTGTCCCTACGGATTTTGATGGATATGCCCTATCTGATGATTTTCTAAGGGCATCCTCTCTTTCCCTCTCTATCTTACACTCACATGCACATAAACACACATATGCATACACACAGACTCATACTCATAATCCCATGCACACACTCATGCGCGAGCATACACACACATACACACACATACACACACACACATGTATGAGGATTATTTCCTGCAATAGGTGTCTGTGTATGCCTGGTGTTTCTCATCCAACAGCTTATAAGACTTACGATGGGATTTAATTTCTCTTTGATAATTTTTCATTCAAGGCCTTTTAACCTATTTGGTGTCTTCAGCATACACAGCTCAGCTACAGTATGAATGTTGCATTCACCTCCCCTTGTGTAAAACAATATGATCACTCACAGCAATTTATACAATCATTTAATTTATACGAGGTTGAATGCAGCTTGGATACACAATGGATTCTCTGTGAGATTCCATCAAGATGTGTTACTATTACACAACAGTATGGTCACCGCAGCCTCATACAAGGTCATGGATACGTGGGGACTTTGGATATGAAATATTTCCAGCCCACTCTGTTTCACAGATCATAATGATGCTCAACCACTGATTTTTAATTACACTAGAAATAGAATGAAGGACTTAGTTATTTTTTCCTGTTCAGGTCTTCCTTACTTTGCTTCTAACCTCTGTTTGAAGCCCTGTTTGAAACCCATGTTTGAAGCCCTTACATGAAAATGACTCAAGAAATAAAAACTCCTGATACACCATTTTTTTATATATACATCATGTCTAGTCTACATATCCAAGTGATAATTCCTGTTGGCTGAAAAGTAGGATGTACTGCTGAAATAAGTCAATATTAAATGCAGACGGAAGATGAGACATTTTCCACAAATAAAATACTATTTCCTGGTTAAGTTACAGTCACAACAACTGGACCTTAATAAGAACAAGGTGTAGCCTATGGCAATGGAGGAATAATCTCCCCTAACATCTGGTACTTTTGATTAATAAATAGCCAGTCAAATGCTTGTGGTGGTCAATACTTGAGCCAAGACTATGTGCAGTGGGAGGAGTCAAATAACACTTTCTGGTCAGGTACATTGTGATTGGCCCCTATTGTCACATTACAGTGAGACACAGATGTACTTTGGCCTCTGCTGTGTGATGACAGTTGATTATATACGTCTAATGGAGATGACAGTGTTGGGGAAGCTACTCTGAAAATATAGTTCACCAAGCTACCAACTACTTCACACTGGGAGAAGTTAAGCTACACAAATCAAATCAAATCAAGCTTTATTTATACATCACATTTCAGACATGGAATGCAACGCAATTTGCTTTACAGAAAAAAAATGAATAAAAAACAACAAATATAAGATACAAAACAAAAGAATGACACTAAAGCTACCATTAAGAAGCATAAAGTTTACTTAACTAAAGTTACTTTGAAAAAGTAGTTCACTACATCCAAACTACTGCGTGATATCTAAATCCAAAATATCATAGACTACAAATTGCAAGAATAGATCCCTCTAGTGTCAGATGTTAACAGAATGTGTAATTTAGCCTTTTAAAACCCCCTAGAGTTTATTGATGCACCTAAGTAACATCAGTCTAAGTAACATCGTTTTTAAAATCCCCATCAAAATCTGCCAGTTTAAGCTAAAGATATCCGTTTTTTTGCATGGGCTGTGTCTCAATCCACTGCATCCGCCAATGGCGGCCTTCCGCATCTGTGGTGGAAGGTGGCCGAGCTACAGCGGTGTTTGTCAGAGCATGAGACATCCCGAAAATCGGTCTTCTCATGAAAACGTCTATGTCGTCCATGAACACTATGTTGTTCTCCGTTTTGCTCTACGACCCCCACAAGTGTCACAGGACTCGTCTGAAGGTAAAAGATTTTGGTTTAAAAAATATAATGAAAGTATGGAGGTAGTTTTGTGCCTACCCAAAAAAGAAGTAAAATATGTGTAAAATAAATAAATAAAGATATATTTCTTGAGCTTTCTTATCTGTAACGATCCCGGCAGTCTGAGTCGGGTCCTGTCTGTGGACTAGTTTTTTCTGCTCGGGATCTCCAGTTTCCCGAGGGTTCTGGAACGCTCCGGGGAGCTCTCTTGATTTCCGCACCTGCATCCCATCAGCAATCTGCACACCTGGTCCTGATCATCACCCTTCTTAGGCTCTGGCCTAACATCCATTCCCTGCCGGATCGTTAGCCATGAACAGTAGGTTTACCAGAGTATCAGTCTTAGAGCTTCTAGCGTTAGTTTTGTTGTTTTGCACCTTGTTGGTTTGTTGTTTACTTACCTCCGTTTTTGTTCCATCTGCAGTCACTCGTCCGGAACCTTCATCCAACCTCTGCCTGGTGGTCGGGCGGCTGCCGAGCCATGATTGGATCAACCACTGCACCCCCAACAACTAATCAACGCCGCCCGCTCTGTTCCTGGATTATTCAGCATCACTCTTGAATTTGTAAATAAACACTCACCTTCGTTTCAACTTACCTTGTCCTGGTCTGCTTCTGGGTTCTGGCTTTGTAACTCGTGACAGAACGATCCGGCCAGTAATGAACCCAGCGGACCTGGACTCTGTTCGCCATGCCATTACCCATCAGGAGAAGATGTTGGGCCATCATAGCACGGAGCTACAGGAGATCGCGTTGGCAGTTCGGAACCTTTCTACCGGTCTGACGGAGGTCCAGAACCAGCGCAAGTTTCCGGTGGAGGATCCACTACCGGTTTCACCCATCTCGCCTGCCGCGTCTGAAGCGGTGTCCTTCCGTGAGCCCAAGGTTCCGACGCCGGATAAATATGAGGGGGAGCTGGGAAGATGCCGTTCTTTCCTTATGCAGTGTGGGTTAGTGTTCGATCTACAGCCCTACTCTTATGCCACAGACAAGGCTAGGATAGCCTTTGTGATTGAGTTGCTGCGTGGTCGAGCGCTGGAGTGGGCTTCAGCCGTTTGGGAACGACAAGACCCCTGCATGGCTTCATACCCAGGGGTTCACGGCCGAGATGAGGAAGCTCTTCGACCATTCCGTCCGAGGGAGGGACGCAGCTAGGCGCCTGTTTTCGCTCCACCAAGGAACTCGCAGCGTGGCCGACTTCGTGATCGAGTTCAAGACGTTGGCTGTGGAGAGTGGGTGGAATGAGGAGTCTCTGCAAGCGGCCTTTTACCAGGGTCTGTCGGAGCAGCTCAAGGATGAGCTGATCTCCTATCCCGAGCCTAGTGACCTGGACAGCTTGGTAGCCTTGTCTATTCGGGTGGATAATCGAGTCCGAGAGCGAAGGAGGGAGAAGCAATGGGGTCCGTCCAGTCGATCAGCTTCTCAGTTCCCAGTCGGGTCGGGTGGTGGACCAGAACACGTCGATCATTCTCCACCACAAAGGATTAGTGGAGAGGTCCTCTCTCCCGATTCTGAACCCATGCAAGTGGGGCGGCACGGGTTAACCAAGGAGGAGCGTCAACATAGACGTAAGACCAACTGCTGCCTCTACTGTGGTAGCTCGGGACATTACATCTCCACTTGTTCCCGGCGGTCGTCAAACTGCCCGGCTCGCTAAAGTTGGGAGGACTTTTAGCGAGCCAGTTTCAACCTCTCAGTACCTCTGTCAGACCCCGTTTCCCGGCTACCCTTGTGAACAGGAATCAGAGCTTAGCGATTAACGCTTTGTCGATTCAGGTGCCGATGGAAGCTTTCTTGATGCCGAGTTGGTGGAACAGCTGGGGCTTTCCAAGGAGCAATTGCCGGAAGCCATTGAAGCGAACCACTCTGAACGGCAGTAGTCTGGCACGTATCACGATGAGGACTGAACCCGGTTAAGATGCTGTTGTCGGGGAATCATTCGGAGATGATTTCATTCTTCATTCTGCCGTCTTCCCATGTTCCTCTGGTCCTTGGATACCCCTGGCTGAAGGAACACAATCCCACGTTCGATTGGGTGACGGGCAAGGTAACGAGTTGGAGCCTTGATTGTCATGCTAACTGTCTCAAGACTGCCTGTCCCCATTCGGTTCCCAGTCAGGTGATTGAGGCTAAACCCCCAGATTTGTCCCTGGTTCCCGAGACATATCCACGATTTGGGGGAAGTGTTCAGTAAGCAGAAGGCTCTGTCACTCCCTCCCCACCGACCATACGATTGTGCCATCAACCTGTTCCCTGGAGCTGTCTACCCCCAAGGGAAGGTTATACAGTATCTCCCGCCCTGAACGTGAGGCTTTGGAGACCTACATCAAGGAGTCCCTAGCTGCTGGTCTCGTTCGTCCCTCGTCATCACCCCTGGGGGCAGGATTCTTCTTTGTGGGTAAGAAGGATGGCTCTCTTCGACCGTGTATTGATTATCGGGGTTGAATGACATCACGGTCAAGAACAAGTATCCCCTGCCCTTGATGAGTTCTGCCTTCGACTCCTTACAGGGTGCTACGGTGTTCACTAAGCTAGACCTACGCAATGCGTATCACATGGTCCGGATCAGAGAGGGAGACGAGTGGTTGACGGGGTTTCAATACACCCGATGGGTCGCTTCGAGTATCAGGTGATGCCGTTTGGACTGACCAATGCTCCAGCGGTATTCCAGAGTATGGTGAACGACGTCCTGAGAGATATGATCGGTCTCTTTGTGTTTGTTTACCTGGATGACATTCTGATCTTCTCGAAGGAACCTTCCGACCACGTCCAGCATGTCCGGCAGGTTCTGCAGCGATTGTTGGAGAATCGCCTGTTCGTGAAGGCCGAGAAGTGCGAGTTTCACGCCCACACGACATCCTTTCTCGGGTACATCATCTCCAGGGGGAGAGATTAGGATGGACCAGGAGAAGGTTAGAGCGGTTCTGGAATGGGCCCAGTCCGATCGAGATTGCAGCTCCAGAGATTTTTGGGGTTTGCGAATTTCTACCGTAGATTCATCCGGGATTACAGCCGTGTGGCGCTCCGTTAACTGCCTTGACTTCCAGTATCAGGACCTTCAAGTGGAATCGGAGGCGGATCGAAGCGTTTCTGGATTTGAAGAGGCGATTCACCAACGCACCGATTCTCTCTCAACCGGACACGGCCCGTCAGTTCGTCCGTTGAAGTGGACGCGTCTGATGTGGGAGTTGGCGCCATCCTGTCGCAGCGATGCTCCACGGACAGTAAACTCCATCCCTGCGCCTACTACTCTCGTCGCCTTTCGCCTGCGGAGAGGAATTACGATGTGGGTAACCGGGAGCTTCTCGCGGTGAAACTTGCCTTGGAGGAGTGGCGCCACTGGTTGGAGGGGGCGGAGCAACCGTTTATTGTCTGGACTGACCACAAGAATCTTGCTTACGTGCAATCGGGCTAGACGTCTCAACTCCCGTCAGGCCAGGTGGTCGTTGTTTTTCGGACGATTAAATTTTTTCCCTGACGTTCGACCTGGATCTAAGAACGGCAAGGCGGACGCCTTGTCCCGGATGTTCTCCAAGACGGAGGAGAGTGGGTCCAAGACCGAGACAATTCTCCCCCGGAACTGCGTCGTGTGGAGCAGTTATGTGGAAGATTGAGGAGGAGGTGATGGCGCCCTTCGGACTCAGCCCGGTCCCCGTAACGGTCCACCCGGGTCGGTTGTTTGTGCCTGAGTCGGTTCGTCCTGCTGTCCTCAAATGGTCCCCACGCCAGCAAGATGGCTTGTCACCCTGGCGTGGCTCGGACGATGGCGTTTCTTCGCAGACGCTTTTGGTGGCCTGCCATGGCCGGAGGATACTCGGGGTTATGTTGCTGCCTGTCCAGTGTGTGCGCAGAATAAGGGGTACCAATCGGCCCAGCTCTGGACTACTTCACCCCCTTCCTATTCCCCGGCGACCATGGTCGCATCTGGCCCTGGACTTTGTCACTGGGTTGCCCGCTTCTGAGGGGAACACGGTCGTTCTGACTATCGTGGACAGATTCAGCAAGTTCGCCCACTTTGTGCCAATTGCCGCTTTCCTCTGCCTCGGAGACGTCCGAGATCCTGGTTAGGAGGTTTTCAGGGTCCACGGGTTGCCCAGTGATCTCGTTTCCGACCGTGGCCCTCAGTTTACCTCTGCTGTCTGGAAGTCCTTCTGTTTGGCCATTGGAGCTACAGTCAGTCTCACATCTGGTTTTCACCCCCAATCTAATGGTCAGGCGGAGAGAGCCAACCAGAAGATGGAATCCACGCTACGCTGCCTGGCCTCTTCCAACCCCACCTCCTGGGTCTCTCAGTTGCCTTGGGTTGAGTATGCCCACAATACTCTCCCTACATCTGCCACTGGGATGTCTCCCTTCCAGTGCCTGTATGGCTACCAACCTCCCTTGTTCCCTTCTCAGGAGAAGGAGCTCTCAGTGCCTTCTGTTCAGGCCCATATTCTGTTGCCACCGGACCTGGCATCGGGCCAGAAAGGCACTCCTTAGAGTTTCGGACCGGTATCAGCTCCAGGCGACTCGTCGGCCGGATCCCCGCTCCCACCTACACCATCGGAGATAGGGTCTGGTTGGCCACACGGGATCTTCCTTTACGGACTGAGTCTAGGAAGTTGTTACGGGTTCATTGGTCCGTTTGTGGTGGAGAAGGTGATCAACCCGGTGGCAGTTCGACTCAAACTCCCGAGGACGCTCAGAGTCCATCCCACCTTTCATGTCTCCTGCCTCAAGCCTGTTTTCCTCAGTCCTCTGTTGCCTCCTCCGCCTCCTCCTCCTCCTCCTCGGATGATCGGAGGTGGTCCTGCCTACACGGTGCGACGCATCATGGATTCCAGACGGCGGGCCGGGGTTTCCCAGTATCTTGTGGACTGGGAGGGGTATGGTCCTGAAGAGAGGAGTTGGATTCCGCGGCGACAGATCCTAGATGCTGACCTCATCCGTGACTTCTACCGCCTCCATCCCTGGCGCTCCCGGGAGTCCGCCCGGTGGCGTTACGTCGGAGGGGGGGGTACTGTAACGATCCCGGCAGTCTGAGTCGGGTCCTGTCTGTGGACTAGTTTTTTTCTGCTCGGGATCTCCAGTTTCCCGAGGGTTCTGGAACGCTCCGGGGAGCTCTCTTGATTTCCGCACCTGCATCCCATCAGCAATCTGCACACCTGGTCCTGATCATCACCCTTCTTAGGCTCTGGCCTAACATCCATTCCCTGCCGGATCGTTAGCCATGAACAGTAGGTTTACCAGAGTATCAGTCTTAGAGCTTCTAGCGTTAGTTTTGTTGTTTTGCACCTTGTTGGTTTGTTGTTTACTTACCTCCGTTTTGTTCCATCTGCAGTCACTCGTCCGGAACCTTCATCCAACCTCTGCCTGGTGGTCGGCGGCTGCCGAGCCATGATTGGATCAACCACTGCACCCCCAACAACTAATCAACGCCGCCCGCTCTGTTCCCTGGATTATTCAGCATCACTCTTGAATTTGTAAATAAACACTCACCTTCGTTTCAACTTACCTTGTCCTGGTCTGCCTCTGGGTTCTGGCTTTGTAACTCGTGACATTATCTCTCCTAGATATAGGACAGACACTTCAAAACTTTATTCCTTATGATTAATTTTTTGACTGTCTTTTTTGCCATTTATGAATGTGTTAATCAATGCGTTTCTATGGGCTATAGTAGTAAAGGCCAAATTCAATATTTTATCTAATATCTTTGTAAAATATTTTTTTATGATACCTAAAAGGGTCCTAAAATTCTAAATAAAATAGCTAAATGATCCATAGTATGACCATCTTAAAACAATTCCATATGTGGGCTTCGAACAAGAAGCAACTATGACAATATTGATCCTTATATTTAAAAAAATGACTTTCATATTGAGCAAAATCCACAATCCACCCCTCCAAAGAAAGCATGGCTCTGGGGCTTCTCCGAAATGCCACCAGACCCCCAATCAGATCCATGGCCGAAGCGTCGCATTTCAGTTTAGTTGCTCTATACATTTACATTTTTACATTTTAGTCATTTAGCAGACGCTCTTATCCAGAGCGACTTACAGTTAGTGAATGCATACATGTTTTTATTTTATTATTATTTTTATTTTTTTCATACTGGCCCCCCGTGGGAAACAAACCGACATCCCTGCCGGCCAAACCCTTCCCTACCTTGGACGACGCTGGACCAATTGTGCGCCACCAATTGGTCTCCCGGTCAAGGCTGGCTGCGACAGAGCCTGGACACGAACCAGGATCTCTAGTGGCACAGCTAGCACTGCACAGTTCAGTTGCTCTATACAGTAACAGTGACCTCCGTCTTGATCAAAACTCCTCCTATCTTTCCCATAGGCTTATACTATCTATAGTATGACAGCATCCATTTTGAGAAGCAACTTCTTGCTGAAGCCCTCCTTCCATTGTTGATGGCTGTGGAAGTTCTCAGGCATGAAATGTGCCCTGCAGATTGACGAGTAGATGCCCGCCTCATTCTCACAAATGTATCCCACTTATTTTTTTTACAACAATTTAAATTGTATTGTGTGACGCTAACTGAGGGGCATTGTGTTATTGTTTCTGAAGTTAGAGCTGATTTGGAGAACCCAACTTTTACAACAACATCATAATGTTATAACAATTAATTGAAGAGTATTTGGGAATGTTTTCTTGGGGTGCTCTAAGTTACTAGTATACAGTGGGGGAAAAAAGTATTTAGTCAGCCACCAATTGTGCAAGTTCTCCCACTTAAAAAGATGAGAGAGGCCTGTAATTTTCATCATAGGTACATGTCAACTATGACAGACAAATTGAGAGAAAATAATCCAGAAAATTACATTGTAGGATTTTTAATGAATTTATTTGCAAATTATGGTGGAAAATAAGTATTTGGTCACCTACAAACAAGCAAGATTTCTGGCTCTCACAGACCTGTAACTTCTTCTTTAAGAGGCTCCTCTGTCCTCCACTCGTTACCTGTATTAATGGCACCTGTTTGAACTTGTTATCAGTATAAAAGACACCTGTCCACAACCTCAAACAGTCACACTCCAAACTCCACTATGGCCAAGACCAAAGAGCTGTCAAAGGACACCAGAAACAAAATTGTAGACCTGCACCAGGCTGGGAAGACTGAATCTGCAATAGGTAAGCAGCTTGGTTTGAAGAAATCAACTGTGGGAGCAATTATTAGGAAATGGAAGACATACAAGACCACTGATAATCTCCCTCGATCTGGGGCTCCATGCAAAATCTCACCCCGTGGGGTCAAAATTATGACAAGAACGGTGAGCAAAAATCCCAGAACCACACGGGGGGACCTAATGAATGACCTGCAGAGAGCTGGGACCAAAGTAATAAAGCCTACCATCAGTAACACACTACGCCGCCAGGGACTCAAATCCTGCAGTGCAAGACGTGTCCCCCTGCTTAAGCCAGTACATGTCCAGGCCCGTCTGAAGTTTGCTAGAGTGCATTTGGATGATCCAGAAGAGGATTGGGAGAATGTCATATGGTCAGATGAAACCAAAATATAACTTTTTGGTAAAAACTCAACTCGTCGTGTTTGGAGGACAAAGAATGCTGTGTTGCATCCAAAGAACACCATTCCTACTGTGAAGCATGGGGGTGGAAACATCATGCTTTGGGGCTGTTTTTCTGCAAAGGGACCAGGACGACTGATCCGTGTAAAGGAAAGAATGAATGGGGCCATGTTTCGTGAGATTTTGAGTGAACACCTCCTTCCATCAGCAAGGGCATTGAAGATGAAACGTGGCTGGGTCTTTCAGCATGACAATGATCCCAAACACACCGCCCGGGCAACGAAGGAGTGGCTTCATAAGAAGCATTTCAAGGTCCTGGAGTGGCCTAGGCAGTCTCCAGATCTCAACCCCATAGAAAATCTTTGGAGGGAGTTGAAGGTCTGTGTTGCCCAGCGACAGCCCCAAAACATCACTACTCTAGAGGAGATCTGCATGGAGGAATGGGCCAAAATACCAGCAACAGTGTGTGAAAACCTTGTGAAGAGTTACAGAAAACGTTTGACCTGTGTCATTGCCAACAAAGGGTATATAACAAAGTATTGAGAAACTTTTGTTATTGACCAAATACTTATTTTCCACCATAATTTGCAAATAAATTCATTAAAAATCCTACAATGTGATTTTCTGGATTTCTTTTGCTCATTTTGTCTGTCATAGTTGACGTGTACCTATGATGAAAATTACAGGCCTCTCGCATCTTTTTAAGTGGGAGAACTTGCACAATTGGTGGCTGACTAAATACTTTTTCCCCCCACTGTATGTGTTTCTGGCATTGAGAAATGGTGCTACACTCCTTTTAAAAATCTTCTTCTCATGGACTAAAAGTCAGATTCCCTCCAAATTTGGTCTTTGGACTCATCAAAATAGTCCCTAAAGAGTTTTTAAAAATAATGTTGATGCATTCAAAGATGGCCACACTATACCAGTAGATGGTATACGCTAATATGCTCAAATATGCTCAAAATACTTGAAAAATCTTCTTATCATGAACCATAGGTGCAAATGACACCAACTTTGGAATGTAGGACCATGGTACATGTCTTAACTTAGTTTGGGATTGGTCAAAAGATGGCAGAGTTATTGACAAATCAAAAAATCTGATTTTACATGTCCATTTAAATCTCTGTCAATGCACTCCACAGTGGCCTATAATCTTGAAACTTGTCATCGCTATCATGGACGTCCCTAAGATGAACCACACTGAATTTGGTATTGCCATCTCAAAAAACAAGGAAACTATACGCATTCTTTGCATTTGTAACGCTAATGCTGAAAATCATCTTCTCCTCATGAACCATACGTCAGATTCACTCCAGATTTTGATTGCACATAAAGGAACAGAGTGCTTTGTTATCCAACTCATCTGTCATCCTGGGAACCCAGTTCCTTTCTTTTTGCTAGTTCCAGTAGTTAGCTACACCGCTACATGGCAAAAAAAAGTAATAAACTACTGAAAACACTACCAAGAAAATGTTTTGTTCAGCTACAACCAAGCTACTGGAAAATGTAGTTAAATTACTAGTTGAACTACATGTAGGTCACTACTCCCCATGGTTCTCTTTGGGGTCCACATTGCTTAGCACTGTAATATATATATATATATATATATATTGTGATGTCACGAGAGGCTGTGTCCTGGAGGGACGTTACATCCCCCTGAGGTGGCTGCAAACCCAGACAGCTATGGCTCCATCTGCTGGTATGGTCGGGAACTCCACCCTCTATGGCCAATCTTCCCACGCAGCTGAAACAAATGAGGAGCTGATGAGCTGAAGGTTTGGGAAGGGAAGAGACACACTGAGGGGAGTGTGTGGGGGTGAAGAGACAAGTCTCAACGGGGCTCTCTGGAGGACAAGAGTGCTGACGCCCACTTCCATGAGGAATATAAGGATTTGGAGATACTTACCTTCTTGGGGAAATACTCACCTTTGGATATATGCACCTGTGGAAATACGTGAGAGACATTTGGAAGGACTTTTTGCTGGGTTGGCCACTAGCTGCAACGTGGAATACAGTAAGGCTGGGGAAAAGTTATTTGAGCGAGGGAGAGTTATGATTTTGGATGTGGAAGAGACATCCCTGAACTGTTAACCCTTAAGAGCCACCAGAGAACAGAATTGTGTTATAATTTCGTTAGTTTCCCCAAGACCTTTAATAAAATCCTTGTTTTGGTTGAACCTGGTCTCCTTGCACTACTTGAGCAATCCCGCTGAAAGCTGTGTAGCCTCTCGTGACGTCACAGATGGTGGAGAATACGGGCACGCGCAAGCCATTAGTGCATGTCGAGAGGAGGATACCGAAGGTTTGATCACCCAGTTTTCTCAACGTGGCCGAGGCTCCCGCCGCGACTGAAATGGAGGACATATTGGAAGCCCTTGTTGCTGGCCAGCAAGCCCAGATGCAAGAAACGTGGCTCTCTTGGAGGAGCAAAAGAAAGCCAACCTTCTGAAGGCAGAGGAATTGCAGTTGCAGAGACAGAGGGTGGTCCAAAATACCCCGCCCAACAAAGGCAAGTGACTTTATATCTAAGATGGGAGCTACCGATGACATTGAGGCATACCTGCATGCATTTGAGGCCACGGCCACTAGGGAAGCCTGGCCCAAGCAACAGTGGGTTGGTCTGTTAGCCCCCTTTCTAACCGGGAATCGCTGAATGCTGTCCGGGACCTGGGCCCTGACCAGGTTACTGACTATGATGCCCTGAAGTCTGAGATCCTCAGCAGATATGGGCTCACAAAGTTTGGTATGGCCCAGCGCTTTCACAGCTGGACCTTCCAACCAGACCAACCTCCTCGGGCGCAGATGCATGAACTTGTCCGAATCGCAAGGAAATGGCTGGATCCGCAGAGGAATACAGCAGCGGCGGTGGTGGAGGCCGTTGTGGTGGATCGCGTTACCTACGCGCCCTGCCTTATGAGGCAAAACGGTTCATCAGTCAACAGGCCTTGACCACGGCTGATCTGACCGTGGAAGCTGTGGAAAAGTACCAGGCCACAGCGGAGATGCTGAATGCTTCCCGAAAAGACCCCAGGAGGGCGGCCCCACCACAAATGGGAAGAACCCCGTAAAGGACCGTAACCCAGCCACGCCAGGACTTATCCCGGCTCAGGGGGAGCCAGAAACCAGGCGGGGGTCCAAGAAGAGTACACCAGGAGGGGGGAACTCGACAGTGTTACCGTGTGGGGAGATGGGACATATCTCCTGGCAGTGTGGGAAACCAGCCGATGAACCTATGCCCACTGGCGGAGTCCTCCAGCTCAGCACCCACACACCGTTTTGCCTCGCTCTTGGGAGTCGTAGATGGCGGCCCAGATCGACCCCCCACCTGCCCGGTAACTGTGAATCACCATGATGTGGAGGCCTTACTGGATTCTGGTAGCCGGGCCACCCGGTGCGTAAGGATTTGGTGGGCCCAACGTGTTCGACCCCGGGGGAAAGTCCTCCCAGTTTCCTGTGTCCATGGGGACACCAGAGAATACCCCATTACTGAACTTACAATGACCAGCACGCGGGGAACCATACACACACGGCGGGGGGTGGTTGATTCCCTCCCCGTCCCTGTCCTAATTGGACGAGACTGCCCAGCCTTTTACCCACTCTGGAGAGAGTCTCAGGAGAGGTTAACCCGAGTACCCCGGAAACGGAGAGGCAAGACTCATCCTGGGAAGGCTCCGGTGCAATCCTCCGAGGTTACTCACTCCCGCCCGGGCTCTGATAGGGATGGCAGGTGCCCAGACCGACACAGAGACGGAGCTACAGAATCTGGACAAAGAACTGTCTGGTCTGAAGGGGGACCGCTGAGAGGTATCGTTTGTTAAAGCAACAGTTAGACATGAAGACAGAAGAGTTAGATATCCTCCAGGCTAAACTCCAACAGAGCTCCTTCCCTAAGCAACAGGAGGAGCTGGAGAGGCTGCGCAGGACCATCGAGGAGTGTGAGGAGACCCTGCGCAGTAGTAAGGAGGTCCAGAAGAAGGCAGAGGAGAAGTACAAGGTGTTGGAGAACAAGATGAAGAATGCGGAGGCAGAGAGAGAGAAGGAACTGAAAGCTGCTCAACAGAAGCTAAACTCTGCTAAAACCAAGGCTGATGCTCAGTAAGAAACACAAGGAGAGACAACAGGAGGCTGAGTCCCTGGTCCTAGAGGTGGAGGAGTTGAAGAGAGAGCAGGCTGGCAAGCACCACGGCAATGCGGACGCCCTCTCCCGGCGTGATGCCTTCTTACCCTCCGGACGAGGACGTCGGTCCCGAGGAGGGGGTGTGATGTCACGAGAGGCTGTGTCCTGGAGGGACGTTACATCCCCTGAGGTGGCTGCAAACCCAGACAGCTATGGCTCCATCTGCTGGTATGGTCGGGAACTCCACCCCTCTCTGGCCAATCTTCCCACGCAGCTGAAACAAATGAGGAGCTGATGAGCTGAAGGTTTGGGAAGGGAAGAGACACACTGAGGGAGGGTGGGGGGGGGAAGAGACACAGTCTCCAACCTGGGCTCTCTGGAGGACAAGAGTGCTGCACGTCCACTTCCATGAGGAATATAAGGATTTGGAGATACTTACCTTTGGGAAATACTCACCTTTGGATATATGCACCTGTGGAAATACGTGAGAGACATTTGGAAGGACTTTTTGCTGGGTTGGCCACTAGCTGCAACGTGGAATACAGTAAGGCTGGGGAAAAGTTATTTGAGCGAGGGAGAGTTATGATTTTGGATGTGGAAGAGACATCCCTGAACTGTTAACCCTTAAGAGCCACCAGAGAACAGAATTGTGTTATAATTTCGTTAGTTTCCCAAGACCTTTAATAAAATCCTTGTTTTGGTTGAACCTGGTCTCCTTGCACTACTTGAGCAATCCCGCTGAAAGCTGTGTAGCCTCTCGTGACGTCACAATATATATATATACAGTGAGGGAAAAAGTATTTGATCCCCTGCTGATTTTATACGTTTGCCCAATGACAATGAAATGATCAGTCTATAATTTTAATGGTAGGTTAATTTGAACAGTGAGAGACAGAATAACAACAACAAAATCCAGGAAAACAAATGTAAAAAATGATATAAATTGATTTGCATTTTAATGAGGGAAATAAGTATTTGACCCCCTCTCAATCAGAAAGATTTCTGGCTCCCAGGTTTCTTTTATACAGGTAACAAGCTGAGATTAGGAGCACACTCTTAAAGGGAGTGCTCCTAATCTCAGCTTGTTACCTGTATAAAAGACACCTGTCCACAGAAGCAATCAATCAATCAGATTCCAAACTCTCCACCATGGCCAAGACCAAAGAGCTCTCCAAGGATGTCAGGGACAAGATTGTACACCTACACAAGGCTGGAATGGGCTACAAGACCATCGCCAAGCAGCTTGGTGAGAAGGTGACAACAGTTGGTGCGGTTATTCGCAAATGGAAGAAACACAAAATAACTGTCAATCTCCCTCAGCCTGGGGCTCCATGCAAGATCTCACCTCGTGGAGTTGCAATGATCATGAGAACGGTGAGGAATCAGCCCAGAACTACACGGAAGGATCTTGTCAATGATCTCAAGGCAGCTGGGACCAAAGGCACCAAGAAAACAATTGGTAACACACTACGCCGTAAAGGACTGAAATCCTGCACCGCCCGCAAGGTCCCCCTGCTCAAGAAAGCACATATACAGGGCCGTCTGAAGTTTGCCAATGAACATCTGAATGATTCAGAGGAGAACTGGGTGAAAGTGTTGTGGTCAGATGAGACCAAAATCGAGCTCTTTGGCATCAACTCAACTCGCTGGGTTTGGAGGAGGAGGAATGCTGCCTATGACCCTGAGAACACCATCCCCACCGTCAAACATGGAGGTGGAAACATTATGCTTTTGGGGTGTTTTTCTGCTAAGGGGACAGGACAACTTTACCGCATCAAAGGGACGATGGACGGGGCCATGTACCATCAAATCTTGGGTGAGAACCTCCTTCCCTCAGCCAGGGCATTGAAAATGGGTCGTGGATGGGTATTCCAGCATGACAATGACCCAAAACACACGGCCAAGGCAACAAAGGAGTGGCTCAAGAAGAAGCACATTAAGGTCCTGGAGTGGCCTAGCCAGTCTCCAGACCTTAATCCCATAGAAAATATGTGGAGGGAGCTGAAGGTTCGAGTTGCCAAACGTCAGCCTCGAAACCTTAATGACTTGGAGAAGATCTGCAAAGAGGAGTGGGACAAAATCCCTCCTGAGATGTGTGCAAACCTGGTGGCCAACTGCAAGAAACGTCTGACCTCTGTTATTGTCAACAAGGGTTTTGTCACCAAGTACTAAGTCATGTTTTGCAGAGGGGTCAAATACTTATTTCCCTCATTAAAATGCAAATCAACTTATAACATTTCTGACATGCGTTTTTCTGGATTTTTGTTGTTGTCATTCTGTCTCTCACTGTTCAAATAAACCTACCATTAAAATGATAGACTGATGATGTCTTTGTCAGTGGGCAAACGTAGGGGATCAAATACTTTTTTCCCTCCCTGTATATATATACACTACCAGTCAAAAGTTTTAGAACACCTACTCATTCAAGGGTTTTTCTACAATTTTTTACTATTTTCTACATTATAGAATAATAGTGAAGACATCAAAACTATGAAATAACACATATGGAATCATGTAGTAACCAAAAAAGTGTTTACCTGGAATGCTTTTCCAACAGTCTTGAAGGAGTTCCCACATATGCTGAGCACTTGTTGGCTGCTTTTCCTTCACTCTGCGGTCCGACTCATCCCAAACCATCTCAGTTGGGTTGAGGTCGGGGGATTGTGGAGGCCAGGTCATCTGATGCAGAACTCCATCACTATCCTTCTTGGTCAAGCCCTTACACAGCCTGGAGGTGTGTTGGGTCATTGTCCTGTTGAAAAACAAATGATAGTCCCACTAAGCCCAAACCAGATGGGATGGCGTATCGCTGCAGAATGCTGTGGTAGCCATGCTGGTTAAGTGTGCCTTGAATTCTAAATAAATCACAGACAGCATCACCAGCAAAGCACCCCCACACCATAACACCTCCTCCTCCATGCTTTACAACGGTAGCAACGGTAGCAACTAAATACAATATCCTTTTAGCCAGCTACATTCGTTCGCAGCGACGCCGTTTTTCAAACAAAGTCAACACAGCAGCCATTGCTAGCTAGCCAACACTACCAGCTAGCTGTACTGTAGTAGCTAAATACAATATCTTTGTGCTAGCTAGCCAACGTTTAATCATTGCTGCGTTATGAAAGAACTAGACACGGACACAAATTATCTGTTTAGTGTGTTAACACACTATTGGTAGTTTGTTGTAACCAAGTATTGGTGCTAAACTGTGTGTTATTGGATGCTAGCATGCTAGTTAGCTATGGCGTCATAGTTAGCTAGCTGAATAAAGTAAGTTGAGTCTAGTCCTTGAAACATTGAACCGCTGTAGTTTACAACAATTCTAATTTCTAAAGTGGAAGTTGGGAGAGTTTTATTCGGGTGGTTCAGTGAAACAATTATAGTTTCTGAGGTGGAAGTTGGGAGAGTTATATTTTTTTGGTGAGGGAGGCCTTGCTCTCTCCTTTCCCAGATGTTTAGTTCATTTCATTCCGA
The DNA here is from genome assembly GCF_020615455.1 of Coregonus clupeaformis. Classification (NCBI taxonomy): domain Eukaryota; kingdom Metazoa; phylum Chordata; class Actinopteri; order Salmoniformes; family Salmonidae; genus Coregonus; species Coregonus clupeaformis. The sequence goes on from NW_025533462.1 coordinate 1,224,081, forward strand.
TCTCCTCTGCATTATTGTAGCCATCTGCTACAGCCTGTCAACTATGCCTCTGCCTATCCCTGTTCTCTCCTCTCCGCACAGGCTACACAAACGCCTCACACCGCGTGGCTGCTGCCTCTCTAACCTGGTGGTCCCTGCACGCACCACACACCTGGAGTTCCAGGTCTCAGGCAGCCTCTGGAACTGCCGTTCTGCTGCCAACAAGGCTGACTTCATCCCAGCCTATGCTACCCTCCAGTCCCTCGACTTCCTGGCGCTGACGGAAACATGGATTACCACTGAAAACACTGCTACTCCTACTGCTCTCTCCTCGTCTGACCATGTGTTCTCGCATACCCCGAGAGCATCTGGTCAGAGGGGTGGTGGCACAGGAATCCTCATCTCTCCCAAGTGGTCATTCTCAATTTTTCCCCTAACCCATCTGTCTATCTCCTCATTTGAATTCCACGCTGTCAGTCACTAGCCCATTTAAGCTTAATATCCTTGTTATCTATCGCCCTCCAGGTTCCCTTGGAGAGTTCATCAATGAGCTTGACGCCTTGATAAGTTCCTTTCCTGAGGATGGCTCACCCTTCACAGTTTTGGGGGATTTCAACCTCCCTACGTCTACATTTGACTCATTTCTCTCTGCCTCCTTCTTTCCACTCCTCTCCTCTTTTGACCTCACCCTCTCACCGTCCCCCCCTACTCACAAGGCAGGCAATACGCTTGACTTCATCTTTACTAGATGTTGCTCTTCTACTAATCTCACTGCAACTCCCCTCCATGTCTCCGACCACTACTTTGTATCCTTTTCTCTCTCGCTCTCCTCCAACACTACTCACTCTGCCCCTACACAGATGGTAACGCGCCGCCGCAACCTTCGCTCTCTCTCTCCCACTACTCTCTCCTCTTCCATCCTATCATCTCTTCCCTCTGCTCAATCCTTCTCCCTCCAATCTCCTGATTCTGCCTCCTCAACCCTCCTCTCCTCTCGGTCCTCCCCTCCAGCTCCGTGGCTTGATGACTCATTGCGAGCTCACAGAACAGAGCTCCGGGCAGCTGAGCGGAAATGGAAGAAAACTAAACTCCCTGCCGACCTGGCATCTTTTCACTCCCTCCTCTCTACATTTTCTTCATCTGTTTCTGCTGCTAAGGCCACTTTCTACCACTCTAAATTCCAAGCATCTGCCTCTAACCCTAGGAAGCTCTTTGCCACATTCTCCTCACTGCTGAATCCTCCCCCCACCCCCCACCCCCTCCTCCCTCTCTGTGGATGACTTCGTCAACCACTTTGAAAAGAAGGTTGACGACATCCGATCCTCGTTTGTTAAGTCTAATGACACTGCTGGTCCTGCTCACACTGCCCTACCCTATGCTTTGACTTCTTTCTCCCCTCTCTCTCCAGATAAAATCTTGCGACTAGTGACTGCAGGCCGCCCAACAACCTGCCCGCTTGACCCCATCCCCTCCTCTCTTCTCCAGACCATCTCCGGTGACCTTCTCCCCTACCTCACCTCGCTGATCAACTCATCCTTGACCGCTGGCTATGTCCCTTCCGTCTTCAAGAGAGCGAGAGTTGCACCCCTTCTCAAAAAAACCAACACTCGATCCCACTGATGTCAACAACTACAGACCAGTATCCCTTCTTTCTTTTCTTTCCAAAACTATTGAGCGTGCCGTCTTTAGCCAACTCTCTTGCTATCTCTCTCAGAATGACCTTCTTGATCCAAACCAGTCAGGTTTCAGGACTGGTCATTCAACTGAGACTGCTCTTCTCTGTGTCACGGAGGCTCTCCGCACTGCTAAAGCTAACTCTCTCTCCTCTGCTCTTGTCCTTCTAGACCTGTCTGCTGCCTTTGATACTGTGAACCATCAGATCCTCCTCTCCACCCTCTCCGAGCTGGGCATCTCCGGCGCGGCTCACTCCTGGATTGCGTCCTACCTGACCGGTCGCTCCTACCAAGTGGCGTGGCGAGAAGCTGTCTCCGCACCACGTGCTCTCACCACTGGTGTCCCCCAGGGCTCAGTTCTAGGCCCTCTCCTTTTCTCCCTATACACCAAGTCACTTGGCTCTGTCATATCCTCACATGGCCTCTCCTATCATTGCTACGCTGACGATACACAACTAATCTTCTCCTTTCCCCCTTCTGATAACCAGGTGGCGAATCGCATCTCTGCATGTCTGGCAGACATATCAGTATGGATGACGGATCACCACCTCAAGCTGAACCCTGGCAAGACGGAGCTGCTCTTCCTCCCGGGGAAGGACTGCCCGTTCCATGATCTCGCCATCACGGTTGACAACTCTGTTGTGTCCTCCTCCCAGAGTGCGAAGAGCCTTGGCGTGACCCTGGACAACACCCTGTCGTTCTCCGCTAACATCAAGGCGGTGACCCGATCCTGCAGGTTCATGCTCTACAACATTCGGAGAGTACGACCCTGCCTTACACAGGAAGCGGCACAGGTCCTAATCCAGGCACTTGTCATCTCCCGTCTGGATTACTGCAACTCGCTGTTGGCTGGGCTCCCTGCCTGTGCCATTAAACCCCTACAACTCATCCAGAATGCCGCAGCCCGTCTGGTGTTCAACCTTCCCAAGTTCTCTCACGTCACCCCCTCCTCCGCACACTCCACTGGCTTCCAGTTGAAGCTCGCATCCGTTACAAGACCATGGTGCTTGCCTATGGAGCAGTGAGGGGAACGGCACCTCCGTACCTTCAGGCTCTGATCAGTCCCTACACCCAAACGAGGGCATTGCGTTCATCCACCTCTGGCCTGCTGGCTCCCCTTCCTCTGCGGAAGCATAGTTCCCGCTCAGCCCAGTCAAAACTGTTCGCTGCTCTGGCACCCCAATGGTGGAACAAGCTCCCTCACGACGCCAGGACAGCGGAGTCACTCACCACCTTCCGGAGACATTTGAAACCCCACCTCTTTAAGGAATACCTGGGATAGGATAAAGTAATCCTTCTACCCCCCCAAAAAAAATAAAAAATAAAAAAAATAATGTAAAGTGGTTATCCCACTGGCTATAGGGTGAATGCACCAATTTGTAAGTCGCTCTGGATAAGAGCGTCTGCTAAATGACGTAAACGTAAAGTAAACGTTACAGTGGGAAATACACATGGGGAGATCATCCGTTCACCCACACCGCGTCTCATAATGACACGGCGGTTGGAACCAAAAATCTCCAATTTGGACTCCAGACCCAAGGACAAATGTCCACTGGTCTAATGTCCATTGCTCGTGTTTCTTGGCCCAAGGAAGTCTCTTCTCCTTATTGGTGTCCTTTAGTAGTGGTTTCTTTGCAGCAATTCCACCATGAAGGCCTGATTCACACAGTCTCCTCTGAACAGATGATGTTGAGATGTGTCTGTTACTTGAACTCTGTGAAGCATTTATTTGGGCTGCAATTTCTGAGGCTGGTAAGTCTAATGAACTTATCCTCTGCAGCAGAGGTAACTCTGGTTCTTCCATTCCTGTGGCGGTCCTCATGAGAGCCAGTTCCATCATAGCGCTTGATGGTTTTTGCGACTGCACTTGAAGAAACTTTCAAAGTTCTTGAAATGTTCCGTATTGACTGACCTTCATGTCTTAAAGTAATGATGGACTGTCGTTTCTCTTTGCTTATTTGAGCTGTTCTTGCCATAATATGGACTTGTTTTTTTTTTACCAAATAGGGCTATCTTCTGTATACCACCCCTACCTTGTCACAACACATCTGATTGGCTAAAACGCATTGAGAAGGAAAGAAATTCCACAAATTAACTTTTAAGAAAGCGTACATGTTAATTGAAATGTATTCTAGGTGACCACCTCATAAAGCTGGTTGAGAGAATGCCAAGAGTGTGCAAAGCTGTCATCAAGGCAAAGGGTGGCTATTTGAAGAATCTCAAATATAAAATATATTTTGATTTGTTTAACACTTTCTTGGTTGCTACATGATTCCATATGTCTTATTTCATAGTTTTGTTGTCCTCACTATTATTCTAGAATGTAGAAAATAGTAAAAAAAAAAAAAAAACCTTGAATGAGTAGGTGTTCTAAAACTTTTGACCGGTAGTGTATATATATATGTTATATTGTCACATACACCAAATAGTTGCAGTGAAATGTGTTGTTTTACAGGGTCAGCCATAGTAGTATGGTGCCCCTGGAGCAAATTAGGGTTAAGTGCCTTGCTCAAGGGCACATTGACAGGTATTCAAACCAGTGACCTTTCGGTTACAGGCCTAACAGACTTACCGCTAGGCTACCTGCTGCCCTGTACTGCAACAACTTGCTGTGAGATATGAGCCAGTACAGGGCCTGCCTCTGTTTTTGCAATGTGGTTGCCAAGCTGGGCAACCAGGTATCCGATTTTGGTTGCCCAAACTGACAAGATGGTTGCCAAAAAAGGTTGCATGGCATGGGGCAATATGGGACTATACATAGGGACCCAATGGAACTTTTTATGGAAACAGCCTATTCCTCTTCCAAAAGCCTGATACAAATATGTGTATTCTTTCATAAAAGACTACATTTTAAAAATGGTATACCATATTGTCCATTGACAGGCCAAATTCAGTCAAGTTTTTTCTCCAAAGTTTTCTGAAATGGCTGCCTTCCTTAGGCTACATTCCCTTTACTGCTCTGCCATCCTTTTTAGGTCATTGCAATGTGCGGAAACCTACGCTCTAATATTTAGAGGCTCATGTCTCATGTTCTTTTCCCTCTGAATTCGGCATGTTTCGTTCTTTATTCATGGACTAGTCTTGAGTGCGTTCATGCTACGGTCAGACCCAGCCTCGTCACACAAGGGGTGGGTCCTCCGGCGCAAAGGAAAACCCACCTTTTTCATTGTCAGGGACAACGTGGAATGTGATGGTTTGATCCTACAGCGCAGGCGGGGAATAGAGGGAAGAAACAACGAAGGCAGTTAAGGAGGAAAAAAGCCCTCTCCCGCTGGTGTACCAGAAATCTGTGAAATAACTTGTGTTCAGTCTTTGGTTCAAACCTAAAGTCATCTTATCGGCACTAACCGAATGAATTTGGGGACTATCGCTGATTTTTTTTCATGGCAAGGTAGGTGAACTAGCTATTGTTTTGATAAATGGAAAACTGCATATATTACTAAATGGAAACATTTAACTGTGCTAGGCTGCTATAACTTCCTGAGTTCGACACGGGCAGACTCCAAACTGCGGCAAGTTTCGCTCCCTCCTCTGCTGTTCTGCTGGCGCAGCCAAAAGGAAGCCTCCACGAAACACCAGACTGCGGCTAAAAACCTGGGCCACGTTCAGTAGGAAAACGAAGTGGAATGTTGCAGAAATAAATGTAACGACGAATAGAACTGACGTGATTCCATATTCATCAAGTCAGACAACATGTTTGTCCAGTGGTACATATTTCCAGAGCCAGCATTTGCATATTACTATCTGAACTTTCTACAACGTTGTGTCCTCCTGAGCGGCCAGGTGGTTAAATTGTGTAACAGTTTGAAGTTTTCCTCGTTCGTAGCTAGTTAGTTGACCGTATCAAAAGATTACGAGTGGCTAGGCTACTTTAGCGTTCAGTGGCGACGTACCGCTATCTGGATGGAATGTTGGTGTTTCTGAACAGGACATTTTTATGTTTACCTCGAGAACAATGTATCATCCGGTTCGAGCGATTTCTTTAAATGAATTCGCAACACTAGTAACCACCTACCTTGACATAATTCGAAAAAGTCCACTGTCCACTTTTTCTTAGTCAGCTTTAAAGATTTAGTAGCCTAAAGTAGGCAGGTTTTTTTTTACAGGTCAACTGTCAAGGTAAATAAATATTACAATGGTCTGAGCAAGATGGCAGTAAAAACCCTTTCTATATTGATACTTGACAGATAATATTTTAGCTGGCTCCCAAGTAGACTATGTTGACACAGCCACGAGTAATGTTCTTCAACTTGATCTCTATGGATAAATCATCAAATGCGTGTAGGTCAATGCTGAAATTGTGAATACAGCAGGGAACGATCAGCCTGATACAATTTGAAATTGCCTTGATCGTTGGCAGGCGTCGTCCATTATTATTTGCATAGATCCACTTCACATGGGAAGGGAGTTTTACAAAGATAGCTCGTTTTAATTTCACTGCACCAATATGGGAATTGGGCAGTGCTACAGGAATCTGCAGGTCTCAAAGTGTACACCTAATGGCTGAGATCCTTTTAACACATACATTTGGATAGTCAAGCTTGCTTTGCCCTCATGTTGGCGCTAGGTATCAATAGCCAATCCAGTAGGGGCTGGAGACTACGGTGAGCTTCGTTTGGTCAATAGCAACGTGATGTTGCAGAGTATTTGCATAAAGTTCACCATTCCCAATTTTGGTCCCGCCCTGTCCACGCTCCCTCACCCATCTTCGCGTCGCCCGATGGTCACCTGCCCACTGCTTCAGTTGTTGGCGCTGTTGTTTCATTGCCCCTATGTGCTAGGTGGATTTCCAGTGGAACAGCTGAGATCCACAAAGCAAGTTGGGGGCGACGAAACAACCTTTGGGCGTGAGCATGGGAGAGAGAAGTGAACAGGGTGACACCAAAAATTGGGGAAAGCTGAACTTTATGCAAATACTGTGACATTGCATTGCTATTGACCAATCGAAGCTCACTATGGTTTCCAGCCCCTACTGGATTGCTGTTGATACCTAGCACTAGCTAGCCTGTTTGCTAGTACAAATATGAGGGCGATGCGAGCGTGGCTATCCAAATTCATGCATTAAAAGGATCTCGGCCATAAGAGCTGTGTGCACGTGTGCATGGCGTGCATGTGTGTGTCTAATGGCAGGTGTGTGTGACTCCGTTACCTGTGAAAGTTTGTTGCTGTATGTGTACATAGGCCACATACGTATAACGAGTGTCAAAGGGATGAGATGCAACACTGAGTCTGAACATCAAATAAAAATGTATTGGTCACATGCTTCGTAAACAACAGGTGTAGACTAACAGTGAAATGCTTACTTACGGGCCCTTCCCAACAATGCAGAGAGAGGAATAGAAAGATGATGGAAAGATAATAACCGCCAGGTATAGAGGTCCTGGATGGCAGGTAGCTCGTCCCCAGTGACGTACTGGGCCATTTGCTACTACCCTCTGTAGCACCTTGCTGTCGAATGCCAAGCAGTTGCCGTACCAAGCGGTGATCCAGCCAGTCAAGATGCTCTCAATGGTGCAGCTGTAGAACCTTTGGAGGGTCTGATGGCCCATGCCAAATCTTTTCAGCCTCCTGCGGGGGAAGAGGCATTGTCGTGCCTTCTTCACGACTGTGTTGGTTGGTGTGTGGGTGAACTGGAGCAATCCTCCTCCAGCTGCAGTACTAGTAGCAGTAGTGTGGAATAGTAATCTGGCAGGTGGGGCCCGTGGGAGAAAAATGGAGCTAGGGAGAAAAATAGAGGGGACCTGCCTTGACCTGTTTCAGACATGAAGGCAAATCACTGCTGACTTTCTAGTAAGTCCCAGAGCCAGCTACTAACTCTGCTACTTCTTCCACCCCTTCTGATGGTGGAAACACAAGTACAAGCTAGTCCTACTGGGAGATGGGCACAGCTGCATGCATTGGAGATTCACTGTTTGTGCATACAGGGGAATTACCTACCCATTTCTGCCTTAGGAGGATTCAGAAGTACATGGGCATTAATGTTGTCGATACAAGCTGCTTCCTACCTGGTAGACCATCCAGCCAAGGAAAAGGCAATTTTACACCTTCGTGCCAAACCATTGAGAGGTTACAATGCCAAACAAAGCACGCTCCACACTTGAATTGCAATCCCTTCATATCCTGTCTGTGCGAACATTGGCCAAGTGGACGTGTTGGCTCAGTGGAGAGTACAACAACTTTTTTCCTCTGGGGTTATGTCACTCTTTCACTTTACTGCTTGTTAGTGTACATTACGTTGTCTAAAAACGATTTGCAGAGGATTGGAATTGGAAGCCTTCAGGGGTGCAAAAAGTTGGACCCGTTACCTGGGGCTTTCCCATCCGGAACCGATATGCATAAAAAATAAGTTATATAGAGACCCGTTCCGAACGGACCTGAGGACAACTAGACCCGTTCTTTATAGACATGGTCAGATCCAGACCCGGTTCGATCCGAGTGAGGGAAACGGCAGAAACGTCAATTTTTAAGATATTTATTACCCGGAGCTGATAAAGCGCGAGGTAGAGAAAGGTGACGCTCTAGCAGGGGCCGTGCTGTGTGTGTAGGCTACTGTGAGTGTGAGCGAGTGACACGGGAACAGGGAGGAGGGAGGGAGAAACCGCAACCAAACATAGCTGCCATAGCTAGGTTATTTATCATCCAATATGATTACTAGTACCTGTCTTGACTGCATCAAACCGGGAGAAGCTAGCTAGCTGGGCTAATTGAGGCTGCATGCGCTTTCTCGTCCTACACAGTTACAAACAACAACTCCATTCAGAATATAATGTAGCAGCCTACTTTTTGGCTCTTGGTCGTTGTAGACTATCATTCTCGTTTAACTTTTTATTCCATTTTAATTCCATCTTCCGTTTGATTAGATATCTCTTAACTTTTGCCCCACACTGAGGCTGATTGACTGTAGCCTATTGTCGCTTTGATGACTTATGATTGGCCAACAACAAGCTACATTTGCCCCTCTCGTGAAAAGCAAAGAGCAGCATAATATATGATACCATTTCTCTCTCTATGGCAGCAGTTGCGTTGGGATCTACAGTTTATAGATCCTTCCAGACAGGTCAGTTAACATTACACATACCCGTGACAATCAGATCCGACCCCTGACCTGCTCGGGTCCCGGATCGGATCTTGGGTATCCGGCTACAGGTGGATCCGTGAAGACCTCAAATTGGATTCCTGTAGACAATGTAGGAGTGCCTGTGAACTTTGTCATTCCAAATTGACTTTTTATGATCAAGAGTGAACGCAAGCAAAGCGGCAGAGTTTGTTCAGTGGGCAAAGTAATAATTTCCACTCTTCTCTCTTTTTACTACCTGGGCTTACACATGATTACATTTCCACAAGAAAGAAGCATGCAATGAAATGGCATCTGCTGCCTTTGGCTGAAACCAAAGCCTAATCATTATGGGTGTCCAATAAGAGTACAAATCAGAGTTACTAGGTGGACCTGAGGATTACTGAGTGGCTAAATGACTAGTCTGGAGATTAAATGGAAAATGTTGGTTTTCAAACTACCAGGCACATCAAGTGCTCCGGTGTTGGTGTATTTCATAGAACTGTAATGGCCTATAGCCCTAGATCGTATATGTCTAAAAATGTTATTTTAGTGAAAATACTTTCACTCTTCGACTGCTATGCCACCCAGGGATAGCAAAGTCAACGATACAGAGAATGATGTTCCAGGTTTCTTTAAAAAGGACCTCCCTGAAATAGCACAGATGAGTCATGTTGCGTTTAGTGAAGCACACAGCCCACATTTATTGTGAGAATGAAATAATGCCCTGAATATCCGGGACGGGCTCGTGTTGATGCTACGCAGACCAGCTGGACACTGCTGCCTGAGCGCCGGCAAAGGGTATGGATTTATGCTATAGACATTCCTTTGGGTGGGTGGGTGTGTGTGTGAGGAGGGTTATAAATTCCTCTATGGAGTCTGCTAACACTAGCTTTGCCTTTTGGGTGTGTTTTATTGGTGTTTTCCCCCAATGCTGCCTTTATGTTGAAGACCAAAGTGTTAGTGGTCCTCAACCCTTTTTCTCCAGCCGCGCTTTTATCAGTGGTGGGTGAGTGACGGGTCTTGTCTCTGTGATTTCAGCTGGAGTTCAAACCAATTGTGCGCTGTCTGTACTTTCTTGCAGCACCACTGATCTGTTATCAGTAAAGCGTTCCCAGTTCACACCGCTGTTCACTCACTCATTAAAGAACAGCCTTTGACCTACTGGGGAAGATCTGTTGTCACTCCAAAGATGTCAGCCCGGGCAAAACCAGGCTATATTTACCCTGTACAGAGCTACAGTATATTCCTGTGTAGGCCAGGGTGACTTCGGCAATGGCAAGACTTATTTAGAATCAATATTTTTTGGTTACTATGTGTCCCTGTTACCAAACAAACCAGGTTTCATGTTATTTTTATGTTACATTCCATTTCCACTACAACACAATTAACTAGCCTTTGGGCACTGAAACCCAAGCCCACATCCGCAAAGTCTTGAGCGTCCATAGAGTCTTTGCAAAAGACTCATCAAGGAATTTGTTCCCTTTCTCCAGGTGCGTAGAGGGAGTGGATAAAAAAGTAGCGTATCCGCCCAGACCCCTTTATTCACTGTAATTTGAGGGACACACAATAGATTGCCCCTCGTGGTGTAGCTTAGCGCTATGGCTTAATATAGCTCTCCTGTCACTGTTGCCGTGGTGTAAGCATGGGTGGGCGTCTCAAGTAGAGCAGGGCACTGTATGGTAAAGCCTGGGGGTGACTTAAGTTCCACTTGGTGTGTGTCTGTGCATGTTCAATTTGCCTGAAATGAAAGGTACAGGCTAAGTGTCCAACATGATTGGGTCTTGAGTGGCTTCACGTTGGTCCTTTTAGCAGACTCCTTTTGGCCTCGTTAGTGTCAAAGCGTGCAAAATGGGCAGCTCATTATTGGACGCTCCGATTGGATCTGGCAAACCCCTCTTTCAACCCGCTGATGGGTGATTGATGCAATAGAGGGAAAGGACACTGAAGCGACAAGAGTGCCGTTTCCTTGGTGGTCTGCTTTGTTGGAGCACATGGCTTTGTGATGGTAGCCTTCGTGTTATCAATGGGATGTGCCTCAGATCTTCCCTTAGGATACTGTCAGTATAGTCAGCTCTCTGGGATCACAAGGATCATGATGATCTGACAAGTTGATCAATGAACCCGTTTCTCAATGTATAGTCCCTGTTCCTGGAATTCTACTGGATGAGAACTACTACATGTCAAATTCCTTGTATACGGTTATTTCTTACAGTTGTGACAGGTAAGCAACCCAGTATGTTACCAAGCTTTGGCGGACAACTGTTGTCCTTCCTTATAATTATGAGAAACCTCATGTCTCAAAGGCTATATTTTAGTGTACCCAATTGTAATTAGCAAATATTTTCTTGTCCTTGTAGATGACAAGCAGTTGGCTGGCTGGATCAGCTGACTAAACTGTTAGCATTAGCTGGCTGTTGATACATTTACCTAAACCTACCCCTTTCCGAGGGGGGAGGTAGAAAACCACTTGAGATAAAATTCCTGAGCCATGAAATACTTCATTTGTGTGAACTCTGTAGACTTTGTTTCCAGACCCCAAAACAGTGCACTTGGGAAAATCTCTCCATGGCTGCCAAGTTTGTATTGTGAATTGATATGAGCTTGGAAGCTTTGACAGACCCTTTAAAAAGAGTGCTGGAGGCTAGTATAGCAGGTGTGCTGGTGAAGGGATGTGTTGGAATATGAGGAATTGGTCAGAACAGAGAATGTAAAAAATACTGTTCTGGATGATTTACCCATATGGTCCACTATCTCTAAATCTATTTTTGCTTGCCCTTTCTTGTCTCTACCTCACTTGTCTCGTACTGCATTTTTAAAATATATATTTTTTAGAACGTTCAGTAATGCAAGCTTTATTAAGTCCTCCATTTTGGGAAGCACAAGTAGGCTACAGAGGTGATTAAAACATATTGCTTCAGATTTTTTACTGCCGTTTCTCACAAAATATCAGCCATCTTTTTTGGCAACTATATCTGAAATCGTTAGGGATTATCCTATGGTTTTGAGGCTCACGCATCAGACTTAGAAAACGCCTCGTTGCCCCAGGAATTCATATTTATGTACCTCCAAATCTTGCTATCCTCCATCATAGCCGACCTGTAAACCATGTGAAGGTAAAGAATGTTTAGAGGGGGGACTTTCAGCATCTGGTCTTCATTTGGCGTACTTATTAGGGATGTAACGATTCACCGATACGTATTGGTACCCAGTTAAAATTATAAGATATGAGTGCATTGGTCCGCGGGACCCCAACCCGAGCCAAATGTAGCATGCATCGGTAATTGTCAGTTCACTAAAATGTTTTTCTCATTATTTTCTTTCTACCTACTCTTTTGTGACAACTGTCCTCTTCTTCAGCGTCAAACTAAGCATGTAACTGCATTGACAGTCATTGATCTACAAGTCATTTTGCATGCCGAACAACCCCTAGTCAAACAGCGCACTGTGTGACCAACGAGAGGTACTCAGCCTATTCCTGATCTTGCACATCTGCGCTGCACCTTCTGCATTCAAATGGTTGTGAAATGGCTTGTGCAATATAAGGCTTTTTTAGTTGAGTGATAACCAATATAATTTGATAGGTTATTGTTATCAAATGTGTTGTTGAAAATGTTGTTTTACCGGAATAAAAGTAGCTTAAGGGAGACATAACTCTCATCTGGATATAGCCTACCTGCTGATTGGGGCTTACATTAGATTTTATTTTGATTGTTCAGGTTCACCATCAGCAATAGTTTGGGTAGTTTTGCTTTAAATGATTGGTCTATGATTGGGATTTTTTTATATTTTTTATATACAGGGTAAAATGTATAATTTCATAACAAGGACAGCAATCACTTTTGCAAGAGGCACGGCATTGTCAAAGCGGGAGGAGAAGCAGTCCGTAAACTTCCAAAAGGTCAAAATCATTTGATTTTGAGACTCGGGTGAAATCCGAAGTTGTGCTATATATGTCATAGCACATTTTGTAAAGATAAATATTGATATGTTACTAGCTCAAACCTCTGGAAACACTGGGTGATGGTGATTTTCAGCTCAAAAGTTTAGGGAGAAAAAAGCAGGCTACATTGCCCCTGCTAATCTGATAGTGGGGTGGGAGATGCCCACCGGCACTAGTCTCCCTTATGGCTCCGCTCAGGTGAATACATACACCATTGACCAGGGATGGGGGCCACAAAAAGTCTGAACTCATCATGAGGGGCCACAGTGGCTCTTGGGTCTATGTACCCCCATCCATACCCACACATGCAGTCAGAGCCGGCCCTAGCCTTTTGGGGCCATAAGCGACATTTTGTTGGGAGGCTCCACTTCTTGACAGCAAACATTTTAGCGGCCCCCCTCTACGCCATCGGGCGAAGAGCAAATGTTGCAGTTTTAAAGCAAGTTTGCTGCAATTCTACACATTTTGCCATAGGGTGGAGAGAAACGTTTGCAGTTTTGAATATAATATCTGAGTTAGTGACTAACAAAATAAATGGGGTTTAGATAGCTGGCCGCCAGTTGCCCGTCCCTGACATATACATATTTTACACACACAGAGAGAGAAGTCAGCTCAGAGAGGCCCAGCTCTTCAGCTCCATCAGCAGCAGATTTGAATTTAGAATGGAAAATGAATGTGTTTATGTAACAACTGTTAGTGACTCAAATCTAACCAAATTGCATCGTATTGTTTCAAACCATGTATCGGCGATGCGTGTCGAATCGTCCCTAATGCTTAGCCTCCTCCATTTCCTTATCACTGAAACAGAGACTGATTTTGTCAATGTTGTTGCTGCAACACCAGAACATAAACATTTCCTGCTTCGTTGCATGATGACCCACATTAGTTTAATGTAAATGTAAATTAGTTTGATATTTTTCTGTTTTTGTACAGAGTTTAGTGCAGAGCCCTCATAACATCCTGGTACGCATGATTCTTTGGACCGTGATTGGACCACTGAAAAATTATTTAGTTAACTTCTCTTTCTCTCTTTGTCACCCACTAGAGAAAGCCAACATAATCATTGTTGTACTCACGCCAAGAATTATGTTGGTGGCTGTTAGATTAATTTGGATTTTAAGAATAATGACTAAAGGATTTTACCCCAAATACAGTATAAATGTTAGAATTATCATGTAGTGTCAACCCACTAACAGAGGGGGCGGTACAAAGGTGGGAGGAGTCAAGTCCAGGAGGTATAAAATCGTATGTTTGGGTCTTTGGCCCCAGAGCTCTCTCCATGAATAAAAATACAGATAAGACTTGTGGGTTGTGGACCTTGAATCATTGATGATTAAAACCAGAGCCTTACAACCTCTGGTAATGATTCAAGCTTAGGTTGAATTAGAGATAGAAATTCACATGACAGTGGCAAAGTGTTGTAGGCAATAAGTTCTCTCATGTTTAATCAGTAGCCCCTCCACTTTGGATCAACATTTGGTTTTGTACCACTTGGCACAAAGAAGGATCCACTCCATGTTTTGAGTACTTTCTCCCACGGTAATGGACTGACCTGGATGGTTATCATGCAGGTCCTGTACAGATACAGTAGGCTACACTGCCTGTTTGTGACACCTACGCCTATACAAAAGTATCCTCAAGAATGGCCCACGACATGCAATCCTTTCAATAAAAGAAAAGGAGGCAAGTGCTCAGAAAGCATGTAGAGCTCTGAGTCACAGCGATTGAACTTGGAGAGAAGTTAACGGGGAGAGAAGTTAAAAGATATATGTCTCGTTAATTCCTCGGCCACAGTTCTTTTATGTGTTCCTTGAATCTTCTGGACAGGCCAATATTTCTCAGCGTGGGCTCCCACCGATTCTTATCTACGGCTCCTCGACGAGTCCCTCTCGGCTGTTCTCACACGAGGAGTCTCCCTCCTCTGCAGCCCGCTGTTCTTACACGAGGAGTCTCCCTCCTCTGCAGCCCGCTGTTCTTACACGAGGAGTCTCCCTCCTCTGCAGCCCGCTGTTCTTACACGAGGAGTCTCCCTCCTCTGCAGCCCGCTGTTCTTACACGAGGAGTCTCCCTCCTCTGCAGCCCGCTGTTCTTACACGAGGAGTCTCCCTCCTCTGCAGCCCGCTGTTCTTACACGAGGAGTCTCCCTCCTCTGCAGCCCGCTCTTCTTACACGAGGAGTCCTCCCTCCTCTGCAGCCCATTCCAGGGGTTCATAGGGTATTTTTGGAAGTTAATGAAAAGAGAAATCTGAAGCGCTTACCCTTAAAAGGGATGTCTGGGTCAGGGTGGAAACTTGTGTTGTGTTTAACGTGTGTGTGTGTGGTACCAGTGTTGAGAACACTGGAATGTCGTGGGTTAGTGGGCTGGAAAGAGGGTGTGTGGTGGTGGTGGGGGGGGGGCACTATCTTAGAGTTGAAAAGGGGGAATATTTGGCATTTTTCAGAAGCCATTCCAGTCTGGTTCAAGGTGCATTCTTCATGTGGGAAAATGACTAGTGAGGAAGATGAACATCAGACTCTAATTCCCAGGATATCTAATCTATCCACAGCAAAGTCTTGTTACAGGACTGTACCAGTCTACAGTACATAACCTGTTTTTGAATGATCGTCTCAGATGAATTCATGTAACACACTCATTGGTACTTTGCACAGTAGACCTATCTCTGAAGTCAAAAGTATCTCAATCTTTGAACTTTTACCCCTGAGCATTGTATTCCATTTAAATTCCAGTCAATTCAAAAAGTAAACCAAATTCCAATTCCACATTTTCCTCATTGAAAAGCGTTGGAATTTCATTGTACTTCCTGAATTGAAATGGAGTTGTCCCCAACCCAGCTGTTCATTTTACAGTTGTTTATACTCTGACCATAGTACTACATTGAAATGGGTCTTTCAACTCCTGTACCATGGTATTTGAGCTAGACAAATGTTCCCAAGCATCTCTTTTTCGACACTCGCATGATTTAAGATGGGTCTCTTATTTTCTGTTGCTTTTTCGGTCGAGCCGGTCCTCTGTTTTTAGTTCTCTAGGCCTGTGGTTGGCAGATGGCCGGTCGGTCCAGCCTCGCCTTGCCAGCACCCCGCGAGCGACAGGAGTTCATCCCAAGGGCTCTTGTTGGTGTTTGGTCTCCGACAGCGCTTGCTTGCTGCTGCTCTGCTGTTCTAGGAACTCTGAGAAGACATTGACAGCGAATGTGTGGTTGACGGACTTTGCCATAGGTGTCTCTCATACTCACACTTCAAAGTGTGTGAGGGGAGGATGGATGGTGATGGACAGGGAGAGACGTGGGTAAAATGTGTACTTTTCTATTCTTGGCAGTTCCATCTTAACTCGTTCAAGGCCTTGCTGCTATTTTTTTGTGTTTTACTTCTCAGGCAGCGGGATTCTAGTCTTAACCAGAGAGAAAGAGGGAGGGTTGGAGAGAGAAAGAGAGAGTGTGGGGGAGGAACCGCAGGCTGCTTGTTAAACATGACCTCTAGAAGGATCGGGAGCTGTGATTAGCATATGTGCTGTCAGAGTGAGAGGACATCTAGGCAACAACCTGGAGCACCTAGCAACCAAACCCACCTCATTTGTCCACAGAGAGACACAGCCCTGCCTGCTGTAGCCAATTATGCTAATA
Organism: Coregonus clupeaformis; assembly: GCF_020615455.1. NCBI lineage: Eukaryota > Metazoa > Chordata > Actinopteri > Salmoniformes > Salmonidae > Coregonus > Coregonus clupeaformis. The sequence continues at coordinate 1,240,350 of NW_025533462.1, forward strand.
GAAATATAATCTAGTCATTTTATTTCTGAGGTAAGCCAACATAAGCACCAGGCATAAGTCTATTGTAAACTAACTGTCCTGGGCCAGTATCCACAAAGCATCTCAGGAGTGCTTATCTAGGATCTGTCCATATAATGTTATTCATTATGATCTAAAAGGTCAAACTGATCCTAGATCAGTACTCCTACTCTGAGACTCTGTGTGAATAAAGGCCCTGATCTTACACTAGGGGTGTGAACATTTAAACGAAATTGTGACGTTAACGTTAAGAAAAACTCCCTGACCTAAAAAAAAAACGACTTTCTTTTCCTTTTCTTACACAACATTTTTAATCACAATACTACCACTAACAGGTCCTGATCATCATAGAGGGAAACAATTCAATTCAACAAATACCTAACGCAACAATGCTGTAACATTAGTAGGAGAGATGCATCTTTCAAATGATTTGCCACGGATGTAAAGTGCTCCGCATGTCATCGTAGTTAAGTTGGAAAGATTGCAGAGAAAGACAAGAGACCGCATATACGTCTCATTATTAATTAATTAATTTTTTTATAATAAAATCTTTGAGAACTAACAATTACCAAAATAAATGCTAGACAGTCAGGGAGAATTGAAAATTCCAAAAACAATTTAGCAATATACACTGCTCAAAAAACTAAAGGGAACACTAAAATAACACATCCTAGATCTGAATGAATGAAATAATATTATTAAATCCTTTTTTCTTTACATATTTGAATGTGCTGACAACAAAATCACACAAACATTATCAATGGAAATCAAATTTATCAACCCATGGAGGTCTGGATTTGGAGTCACCCTCAAAATTAAAGTGGAAAACCACACTACAGGCTGATCCAACTTTGATGTAATGTCCTTAAAACAAGTCAAAATGAGGCTCAGTAGTGTGTGTGGCCTCCACGTGCCTGTATGACCTCCCTACAACGCCTGGGCATGCTCCTGATGAGGTGGCGGATGGTCTCCTGAGGGATCTCCTCCCAGACCTGGACTAAAGCATCCGCCAACTCCTGGACAGTCTGTGGTGCAACGTGGCGTTGATGGATGGAGCGAGACATGATGTCCCAGATGTGCTCAATTGGATTCAGGTCTGGGGAATGGGTGGGCCAGTCCATAGCATCAATGCCTTCCTCTTGCAGGAACTGTTGACACACTCCAGCCACATGAGGTCTAGCATTGTCTTGCATTAGGAGGAACCCAGGGCCAACCGCACCAGCATATGGTCTCACAAGGGGTCTGAGGATCTCATCTCGGTACCTAATGGCAGTCAGGCTACCTCTGGCGAGCACATGGAGGGCTGTGCGGCCCCCCAAAGAAATGCCACCCCACACCATGACTGACCCACCGCCAAACCGGTCATGCTGGAGGATGTTGCAGGCAGCAGAACGTTCTCCACGGCGTCTCCAGACTCTGTCACGTCTGTCACGTGCTCAGTGTGAACCTGCTTTCATCTGTGAAGAGCACAGGGCGCCAGTGGCGAATTTGCCAATCTTGGTGTTCTCTGGCAAATGCCAAACGTCCTGCACAGTGTTGGGCTGTAAGCACAACCCCCACCTGTGGATGTTGGGCCCTCATACCACCCTCATGGAGTCTGTTTCTGACCGTTTGAGCAGACACATGCACATTTGTGGCCTGTTGGAGGTCATTTTGCGGGGCTCTGGCAGTGCTCCTCCTGCTCCTCCTTGCACAAAGGCGGAGGTAGCAGTCCTGCTGCTGGTTTGTTGCCCTCCTACGGCCTCCTCCACGTCTCCTGATGTACTGGCCTGTCTCCTGGTAGCGCCTCCATGCTCTGGACACTACGCTGACAGACACAGCAAACCTTCTTGCCACAGCTCGCATTGATGTGCCATCCTGGATGAGTTGCACTACCTGAGCCACTTGTGTGGGTTGTAGACTCCGTCTCATACTACCACTAGAGTGAAAGCACCGCCAGCATTCAAAAGTGACCAAAACATCAGCCAGGAAGCATAGGAACTGAGAAGTGGTCTGTGGTCACCACCTGCAAAACCAGTCCTTTATTGGGGGTGTCTTGCTAATTGCCTATAATTTCCACCTGTTGTCTATTCCATTTGCACAACAGCATGTGACATTTATTGTCAATCAGTGTTGCTTCCTAAGTGGACAGTTTGATTTCACAGAAGTGTGATTGACTTGGAGTTGCATTGTGTTGTATAAGTGTTCCCTTTATTTTTTTGAGCAGTGTAGTTTTTTTGTTATTAGGTTAGAGCTAAAGACCAAAGCAATAGCCATGGCAAAATGCATAGAATTGCAGGAAATTAAGTTTAAGACTGCAAAAATGAATCTCAGCTCCATGGAAAACCACCTAAGCCAGAAAAAACACTGCAGGTATTTAGTCTTCTACTGCGCCATTAACTGACCCAATGTTACATCGCAGCGATTGGTGCTTTAGAAACATGCTGAAGAATGGACTGACTGCTGGGAACATGTCTAGAACTTCATCAGCAAGCTGTTAAACTACCGTAAATAAGTGACAAGATACACGGTTTCAGTGCAGTGCCCAACGTCCCTGTGTTTGTCAGTGAAGCTAGCTAGTAGCAGGCAGGCTACAACAAGCTAAATCAGCTGATTTTTAAATGACTAGCGACCAATATACTTGCACATAATTTGTGCCGGAATCAGGCCTGGAATTTTGTGATGTTAGGGGCAAGGCCATTTGGTCTTCAAGAGGTGCCCAATCTGCCAGGGCACCAAGGCCATCTACTAGATCACCAAGGCCATTAACCAATACAGCCAATTGAAAATAAACACTAGCTATTCTGTTAAGAAAAACTAGTTTATGTAAATATCCATAAAGAATCATTTGTTTGTTGTGTTAGTAAATATTTGTTTTTATTTTCATCGTTTTCTATTAGTTCTTCCTGTGAAGCACATTGCGTTGCATTCCATGTCAGAAATGTGCTGTATAAATGAAGCTTGATTTGATGTCAGTGTAGGTGATAGCGTATGTGTATTGACTACAGTCAGTCATGTTCAGACAGATGCTGACAGGAGGGAGGTGCCAGAATATGTAGCCAAACTGTTATGAGACTTTTAATTATTTATATATATATATATATATTAGTACACGCCAGTCATGTTTGATCAATATAACGTAGAATAATTCATATTAACGTCTAAATGCTTGATTTTGTCATACTCGCGGCACTGTTCATTCAGATAGGAGAGAAAGTCCAGTGCCTGTTCCGCACCACATCACCACCCACCTTGCAATCTGAGCAGAGGCAGTCAATATTCTCAAACTATTTAACCATCAACGCAATTGTTTAAAATCTGGACGTTCTTTATTTTATGAGGCATGTCTTACCGTGTTCTGACCATAGGAATGTTAAGGGGATATGCCATTGAAACCACTGTTCATGTTCTTAACTTTATTTCGTTTTCCAGCAGCCAAAGAGACAATCCTAGTCATATTAACAACCCATGTGGTGTGCTTTGATGAACGATGTTTTCCCACTAATTGCATTTTGGAACGTTCGTGCTTATAGCCTTACTGCCGTGTGCACGTTGCCGTGCTTATAATGTGAAGACATAGCCTAATAGTTTATCAACATTTTAAGATAAACTTTCTGATCTGTTGCATCAGCCTCATTACTTCTTGGCTGACAAAGTAAATGTGGACAGTTCTTCTAACATCTTCAATATGCACCTCGGAATTCAACGGTCACCGTTGCATCCCCGATGTCAGTCTTCACTAGTTGCCTACTTCGAAGTTGCGATGCCTGTGAAAAGGGCCCGATCACGTGACGGGCATTGGCTAATAAGAATTGAGAAATCTGAGAGAGCCATGTGAGTGAGAGGTGCTTCGGAGCAGGGCGATTGGCAGCCGGAAGAAGGGAATTATAATTATTGTATTCAGCCCAAGGGCATAACGGCCACTTTGGCCCCAAGGCATGGATTTCTTTAGGGGGCAATACGGCCACACATGGGGTCATCGATGGACATGGCAATTCGAGGCTTGACAGAAGTAGAGATGTCTTTTACTTTCTCACTGTCTATCAGTGTCTATTTCTACCCCTGTGCCTGTGTTTCATAGAAAGAGTAATGTACAAGAGTAATGTGCTTGCGAATAATTTTGGAATATTGATAAACAGCAGTTGGGATGTCAAGTGCGCATCGTCTCAATGCTCATTTTGGCCTAAACACTTGCAGACTAGCGTGATCACTATCGAACGCAACAGCAAATGGCCACTCGATAAATTGCTTAGGGGTCAAGTGTTCAGTAATGAGATTCAGCTAATGACTGCGGTAGATAGAACTTCATTGCCCCCTAGTGGTCATATGCAATAGGACCATATTCTGCATTGTGAATTCACGTGGAATTTTATGGTTTTTAACGGATTTTTTATTTATTTTTTTGCTGTTTTAAACGGCAAGAAAATGTTTCACTTTTTCACATCCCTATCTTACAGCCACTCTCCTTCTGGCCCTCTCTCTGTTATCAGCCCGAAAGAGAGAGAGAGCTGCTGGACTCTTATCAGCCTGAAATGAGGGAGAGCGGGAGGGAGGGGGAGAGAGCTGCTGGACTCTGTTATCAGCCCGAAAGGAGAGGAGGAGGGGGAGGGAGAGGGAGGGAGCTGCTGGTCTGCATGTGAATGAGTCCTCACTGAGTGATGTCACTCGGCCCCTGAGATAACAGCCGTGAGGGGGGAGGTTTATGACCCGTTGGCTCACATTGCCGTGGCAACCACCCTGCATGTTTTACACATCCCGCTCAGGCCCTCTCTCTGTCGGTGTGTATCGGTCCACTGTAACACATGCGTGTGAAAGAGAGCTAGTGCTCGTGGATGGCTGCTTAGCCTTTCTGAATGACAGACAGCCCGCCTCCGCAGATAGAGGGAGAGAACGAGAGGAAAGGAAATTAAAGGGAGGGAACGAGGAGGAGGGTGAGAATGAGGTAAAGGTATGACAGACACCTGTATCAACACCCCCCGTAACTGGCTTTCATAAATCTACTTCCTTGGTCGGTTCTCAGGCAGGCAGGGCTGTAACCAGGGTCTGAGTTTTAGTGAGGTCAGGACAGAGAAAGTTGAAGCTCATTTACTGCATTTCTATACAATTTAAAAACTCTAAAATGCTATTTGGAGAAGAGCAAAAAGAAAAAATGGCCCCAGACAATATCACATTGGTTGCTGTAGCTTCATTCACCTCAGTCGATCTACAAACACATAGGCTATTAGCTATACAATTAGCCGCTATACAATTAGCCGCTACACATGAAGTAACATTAACTCAGCACCGAGACTACAAACTATAATTTAATACATACAGAGGAATCTGTTTTATTAACAAAAAGTAACAACCTTTCTTCAGTTTTAAAGCTAATTTCGTGCATTTCTACACATTTAGTGATGACTTATGCCATGTTAATATGACATCTGAGTGAGACTGACTAACAACATCAAAGGGGTCCCCTGGAGGTCAGGGCACCTGGGCACGTTCCCTGCGTGTCTGGTCGGTAATTCGGCCATGATTACTACACTCTCTTAGAAAAAAGGTGCTATCTAGAACCAAAAAGGGTTCACAGGAGAAGCCTTTGAAGAACCCTTTTTGGTTCCAGGTAGAACCCTTTACACAGAGGGTTCTACATGGAACCAAAAGGTGTTCTATGGGGACAGCCGAAGAACCCTTTTGGAAGAAAATAAATGATAGGAGTGTACAAGTTTAGATAGATGGCTAGATTTAACTGACATGGGCGAATTGAGTGACTGTCAGGGACATATAACAAGAGGAAAACTGCTGATGCACAACAGTTTCGAAATTGCACCTTGTGTATTCTGCTATTCTAATGCTCAACAGTCCCCGGCTGAGTTCCTAAAAAGACATTCAAATTTGAAAAAAATTACCAAGGTCCGGTCCTCAGTGTCCTCATATGTAGTTATGGCCCTGCAGGCAGGTATTGTGGTCTGTGTACTGGTTGCCTGGAAGTGAGTGTGGGGCAGTAAGTAACAGAACAGGGGCAATTCCATGTTAAGAGTGATGCTGAGACAAAAACCAATGATTGCAAAGTTAAAGAAACCATACAACTTCATCCACAAGGACTACTTTTAACAATTTCCATAGAATATTTTACAGAAACACATTTACTTGAACAGTGCATATGCAATGTTTGGTAACAGAATGACGGCACCAACAGCACCAAACTTTGCATCTGCACTGTTCTTCAAGTAAATGTGTTACAAGTATTTATTTGCAATCATCGGTTTTTGTTTGACACATATATACATTTTTTAAAGTGAAAAATCTGAGTCTCAGCATCACTCCGTTACCATGGAAATGCCCACAGCCCCTTCAAAGAAAAAAATTGGTCTTTCTCCTCTTTCTCCCCTGTCATTTGTAATTCTCCCACTCCAAACCACACATTTTTCTTATAGTCTGGATGTGAATGGTCTAAAACTAGCTTTTATGAGTGATTGTGTCAATTATGTTTACTGTTGACTCTGGCCGTGCCACTGTAATCCTATGTGGATAATGGCTATGGGTTTGTATTTCTGTCGATCTCCCTTCAGCACTGTACTGTAGAGCCTACATGTGGAATCACTGCCCACCTGCCACCTCTCCCTCTCCTCTCCTGTGTCCTAAGCCTAGGATCTAACAGGCGGCTTTCAATATATACAATTCATTTTCCGGATGATTTTTCTTGTGATCAGAAAATATACATGTTCTCAGGGGGACGAATGTTTAGACGCTAGGCTCCCCCCCCACCCCCAACTGTACTCTATTTTCTTAAAAGAAATGACTTCTTTCCCATTTTGCATTCCATAAGCATACGTGCTAACACGTCTGGATGGAAGGTTTCGTCAATGGCGTGCCGATGTGGCCATTTGACAGCCAAACAATTGTTATTATTTAAAAAAATTCAAGTGTTAATTCTCCATCAGTGCTTTGAAAAGGGCCAGCGTGTAACGGGTGGGTAGGGTCTCAATCCCCCCAGCCAGCCCGTTGCTTTTGGAACTCTTCATGCGAGCAGTCTCGCGTCGCAAGCAAAAAAGCTGTAAAAATAGAAATGTTCGAACCACACTTTTTCACTCTTTTAATGAAGAATTTTCGAAGCCTCTGGCTCGTTTCAAGTCGCTGGGTCCTGTCTGACTGCTGTATCCAGGCGTTAGGGGGACAGAAATAGGGCCTTCATCACTGTTTAATCCGTTCTGTCTAAACTCTCTGGTTGGAGTGCCGTGTTGTCTTTGGCCTGGTGTAGCGAAGTCTGTCTGCTGATGCGGCACATGCACACACGGCCCATGTGCGAGTCATCACCGTCCCGCCATCTGGAGGGCCCTCATGCAGCCTCATTTATACCAGTTCTTCATTCCCTTATTTTCCCATGCCCATTGGTAGCTCACTCACCTCACGGCACATATGCTCTTTTGGTTCCATATTAAGCTTCAAATATCCTACTTAAACCAGAGTTAAGTGTGAAATCTCTGTTATAGGGCTGGTTGCCCGGATACAGACTAAGCATTATCCTGGACTAAAAAGGACATTAACTGGAGAATCCCTTCGAGTTGCGAGAGCGTTTGTGTGTTTTCTTCAGTCCTCTTGCTAGTAGGTTTGAAATGCTCACCAATCACCATTTTCCCTGTACAGTAGGCAACTTTCAACCTGTCACAAGGTGATTGACTCTGTCGTTATGTAAGCATTTCGTTAGATGTATACCATGCATATCACTTACGACTAATAAAACTTGAAACTCTTATTGGACCTGCATACAGCCATAATAGGATAAGTAATGCACTTCCTTGTCTGGCATTCCTGCCTCTCCCTCCCTGCCTGCCTCGGTGACATGGGCCTTCCTTTGTCCTCAGTAATAAGGTTACAGGAAGGCCTGGCTACCGCGGTAGCTCGCTCCAGCCCCACAGGAATCCTTAACACTCCTAGACCTGACTAGCTCATTTGTGTTCTGGAATACTCTGCATTTTTTTCAAGGATCCAACATTCTGGCCTTTTTTCATTGTTTTTCATTTTTTTTTTAAATCTTCTCGTGTGTCTGGATTTATTTGTCGAGCTGGCCCTAATCCCCTTCGCTGTGAGCTGAACTGTCATGGTTCTACACGTTGGGTTCAGTTACTTGTTTGAGACACAGTTTGCTCTTTCTCATTTTCTGACTGGCTTAACTCAGCGTCCTCGGTCCTTCCCTCCCAACTGACAGACGTCAGCCATTTTACTGTGTTGGTGCTCTTGATGACTTTGATAAACATGCCTCTGAGTGCCAGATGTGAGTTTTCCCCTCCCTGGTCAAACAAGGGCACAACAGTGACTGTGGTGGTGCAAAGGTCCAAGAAAATCCTTCGCCCACCCACTTGGACCGACCAACTTATTGTAATTCTCCCTTTTTCACAACCTCCCTTTTTCTTGCTTCTTCACTCTCTCCCCCTCTCTCTCTCCCCCTCCTCCCCCCCTCTATTCTCCCTTCATTTCCCTCTCTCCTTCTCCCTCTCCTTCCCTCATGCTGGTCTGAGGATGGGGGTGGATAGGTGGGCCCCAGCGTCGGCCATGAAAGAATGCAGTTAAAGTCCTGTTTTATCTGCTCTCCCTCCGAGCTGGAGGTCTAAGAAGCATCTGGTCCCTCCGACATGCCAAACACAAAAGCCCTGAATGGGCAGCAGAACTTATAAGGAAGCAATACGAATCAATTCTGCGTTGTTGGTCAAGTCCAAGAAATACCTTTTTACCCAAGTGCGTCACCTTATTGAGTGGGTTGGCCTGGGGAATGTTCTGGAAGTATTTTGAAATGAAGAGGAGCAGCAGTATTACTGCTGTTTGTGATAACGATGACAATTGTTTAGTACTGTACATCGGTTTGTTGCGTTTTGCTCTCTTCCTTCCATTCTTTGGTGTTCAGTGCGGAACAAAAGCCTAGCTGTTTGAAAAAGAAAACAAATACTTAAAGGGATACTTTGGGATTTTGGCAATGAGGTCCATACTGGACATTAACATAAAAATGGTATCCACAAGTTCATCTGACTCTGGGGAAGTAGATATAATCCTGAAGTATCCCTTTTAAAGACATCCTCCTGTGATTTTTGAACTTTTACTGTTGAAAAGGGATATCCCAAGTATAAATACAGTTTAAAAAATGTACACACACTAAAGGGTAGAAAACATTTGTTTTGAGGAACTGCAAACTTCAAGGAGTTGGTCTGATGGGAATCCGTGATGTCATCGGCCTCCCCTCTTGCTTCAGGAACAATAGAGAACAAAAGAGTAAAGTACTGGGCCGTACGCACTACCCTCTGTAGTGCCTTGCGGTCGGAAGCCAAGCAGTTGCCATACCAGGCAGTGATGCAACCAGTCAGGATGCTCTCGATGGTGCAGCTGTAGAATTTTTTGAGGATCTGAGGACCCATGCCAAATCTTTTCAGTCTCCTGAGGGGGAATAGGCTTTGTCGTGCCCTCTTCGGAAAGTATTCAGACCCCTTGACTTTTTCACATTTTGTTACGTTACAGCCTTATTTTGAAATGGATTAAATAGTTTTTTCCCCCCTCATCAATCTACACACAATACCCCAAAATGACCAAGCAAAAACAGTTTTTTTTAAAAGAAATGTTTGCAAAGAAATACGGAAATATCACATTTACATAAGTATTCTGACCCTTTACTCAGTACTTTGTTGACGCACCTTTGGCAGCGATTACAGTCTTTTTGGGTATGACGCTACAAGCTTGGCATACCTGTATTTGGGGAGTTTCTCCCATTCTTCTCTGCAGATCCTCTCAAGCTCTGCCAAAGAGTTCAATCTTGTTTTCATGAGACCAGAGACTCTTGTTTCTCATGGTCTGAGAGTCCTTTAGGTGCCTTTTGGCAAACGCCAAGCAGGCTGTCATGTACCTTTTACTGAGGTGACGTCCGTCTGGCCACTCTACCATAAAGGCCTGATTGGTGGTGCTGCAGAGATGGTTGTCCTTCGGGAAGGTTCTACCATCACCACAGAGAAACTCTGGCGCTCTGTCAGAGTGCCCATCGGGTTCTTGGTCACCTCCCTGACCAAGGCCCTTTCCCCCCGATTGCTCAGTTTGGCCGTGCGGCCAGCTCTAGGAAGAGTCCTGGTGGTTCCAAACTTCTTCCATTTTTAAGAATAATGGAGGCCACCGTGTTCTTGGACATTCAATATTGAATAAAACATGTTTGTACCCTTCCCCAGATCTGTGCCTGAACATAATCCTGTCTCGGAGCTCTACGGACAATTCGTTCGACCTCATGTCTTGGTATTTGCTCTGACATAATAATAATAATAATAATAATAATAATAATAATAATAATAATAATAATTGGTCATTTAGCAGACGCTCTTATCCAGAGCGACTTACATGCACTTTCAACTGTGGGACCATTATATAGACCGGTGTGTGCCTTTCCAAATCATGACCAATCAGTTGAATTTACCACAGGTGGACTCCAATCAAGTTGTAGAAACATCTCAAAGATGATCAATGGATCCAGGATGCACCTGAGCTCAATGTCGAGTCTCATATCAAAGGTCTGAATACTTATGTAAATAAGGTATTTCTGTGTTCTATTTTTAATACATTTGCTAACATTTCTAAAACCCTGTTTTCGCTTCGTCATTATGGGGTATTGTGTGTAGATTGAGGGAAAAAACATATTTCATTCATTTTAGAATAAGGCTGTAACGTAACAAAATGTGGAAAAAGGGAAGGGGTTTGAATACTTTCCGAATGCACTGTAGATGGTAGCGGGGTGAATAGGCAGAGGTTTGGGTGGCTGTTGTCGTCAGCAAACTTGATGATTAAGTTGGAGACGTGCATGACACCGCAGTCATGGGTGAACAGGGAGTATAGGAGGGGACTGAGCATGCACCCCTATGATATAGGAGGGGACTGAGCCTGCACCCCTATGATAGAGGAGGGGACTGAGCCTGCACCCCTATGACCCCGTGTTGAGGATCAGCGTTGCAGAGGTGTTGTTGCCTACCTTCACCTCTTGGGGTCGTCCCATCAGGAAGTCCAGGACTGATAGATTAATTTGTATTTTAAGAATAATGACTAAAGGATTTCACCCCAAATACAGTATAAATGTGTAAACGGTGTTAGAATTATAATGTAGTGTCAACCCACTAACAGAGGGGGGCGGGACTAAACATTCCAGGGTGAAGGAGAAGGCGGAAACTGTTTAAGAAAGCCTCCTAAAGGTGGGCGGAGCAAAGTGCCTTTGTGTGTCAAGGGGTATAAAACAGTATGTATGGATTTTGGGCGCCAGAGCTCTCCATGAATAAAAATACAGATAATTCTTGCTGGTTGTGGACCTTGAATCATTTATGATTAAAACCAGGGCCTTACAACCCTTGGTAATGATTTCAAGCTTAGGTTGAATTAGAGAGAAATTCTCGTGACAAGGACCCAGTTGCACAGAGAGAGGTTCAGACCCAGGGTCCTGAGCTTGGAGGGCACTATGGTGTTGAAGGCTGAGCTGTAGTCGATGAACAGCATTCTTACATAGGTATTCCTCTTGTGCAGTGCAATGGCGATTGCGACGTCCGTGGATCTGTTGGGGCTGTATGCAAAGTATGCAATTTGTAGTGGGTCTAGGGTATCAGGTAAGATGGTGATATGGTCCTTCACTAGCCTCTCAAAGCACTTCATGATTACAGAAGTGAGTGCTACGGGGTGAAAGTCATTTAGTTCAGTTAGCTTCGCTTTCTTGGGTACAGGACAAATGGTAGACACCTTGAAGCAAGTGGGGATAACCTACTGGGATAGTGAGAGATTTAATACAGTGGGGGAAAAATGTATTTAGTCAGCCACCAATTGTGCAAGTTCTCCCACTTAAAAAGTTGAGAGAGGCCTGTAATTTTCATCATAGTCAACTATGACAGACAAAATGAGATTTTTTTTCTCCAGAAAATCACATTGTACGACTTTTAATGAATTTATTTGCAAATTGTGGTGGAAAATAAGTATTTGGTCAATAAAAAAAGTTTCTCAATACTTTGTTATATACCCTTTGTTGGCAATGACACAGGTCAAACGTTTTCTGTAAGTCTTCACAAGGTTTTCACACACTGTTGCTGGTATTTTTGCCCATTCCTCCATGCAGATCTCCTCTAGAGCAGTGATGTTTTGGGGCTGTCGCTGGGCAACACGGACTTTCAACTCCCTCCAAAGATTTTATATGGGGTTGAGATCTGGAGACTGGCTAGGCCACTCCAGGACCTTGAAATGCTTCTCACGAAGCCACTCCTTCGTTGCCCGGGCGGTGTGTTTGGGATCATTGTCATGCTGAAAGACCCAGCCACGTTTCATCTTCAATGCCCTTGCTGATGGAAGGAGGTTTTCACTCAAAATCTCACGATACATGGCCCCATTCATTCTTTCCTTTACACGGATCAGTCGTCCTGGTCCCTTTGCAGAAAAACAGCCCCAAAGCATGATGTTTCCACCCCCATGCTTCACAGTAGGTATGGTGTTCTTTGGATGCAACACAGCATTCTTTGTCCTCCAAACACGACTGAGTTGAGTTTTTACCAAAAAGTTCTATTTTGGTTTCATCTGACCATATGACATTCTCCCAATCCTCTTCTGGATCATCCAAATGCACTCTAGCAAACTTCAGACGGGCCTGGACATGTACTGGCTTAAGCAGGGGGACACGTCTGGCACTGCAGGATTTGAGTCCCTGGCGGCGTAGTGTGTTACTGATGGTAGGCTTTGTTACTTTGGTCCCAGCTCTCTGCAGGTCATTCACTAGGTCCCCCCGTGTGGTTCTGGGATTTTTGCTCACCGTTCTTGTGATCATTTTGACCCCACGGTGTGAGATCTTGCGTGGAGCCCCAGAGCGAGGGAGATTATCAGTGGTCTTGTATGTCTTCCATTTCCTAATAATTGCTCCCACAGTTGATTTCTTCAAATCAAGCTGCTTACCTATTGCAGATGCAGTCTTCCCAGCCTGGTGCAGGTCTACAATTTTGTTTCTGGTGTCCTTTGACAGCTCTTTGGTCTTGGCCATAGTGGAGTTTGGAGTGTGACTGTTTGAGGTTGTGGACAGGTGTCTTTTATACTGATAACAAGTTCAAACAGGTGCCATTAATACAGGTAACGAGTGGAGGACAGAGGAGCTTCTTAAAGAAGAAGTTACAGGTCTGTGAGAGCCAGAAATCTTGCTTGTTTGTAGGTGACCAAATACTGATTTTCCACCATAATTTGCAAATAAATTCATTAAAAATCCTACAATGTGATTTTCTGGATTTTTTTCCCTCAATTTGTCTGTCATAGTTGACGTGTACCTATGATGAAAATTACAGGCCTCTCATCTTTTTAAGTGGGAGAACTTGCACAATTGGTGGCTGACTAAATACTTATTTTCCCCACTGTATGTCCGTAAACACTCCAGCCAGCTGGTCTGCACATGCTCTGAAAACGCAGCTAGGGATGCCATCTGGGCCAGCAGCCTTGCGAGGGTTAACACGCTTAAATGTCTTACTCACGTTGGCCACGGAGATCGAGAGCACATAGTCCTCATGAGCAGTGTGGGGGCCCGCGTCGGCGGCTTTGTATTTTGTTTGAAGCGGGCGTAGGTGTTTAGCTTGTCCGGAAGTGAGGCGTCGGTTTCCACGATGTGGGTGGCTTTCCCTTTATAATGCGTGATTATCTGGAGTCCCAACAAGTTGTTCAGGTTTTGAGTGAAATAAAGGATCTTGCGTGCTCCTTCCGGCGTGGCATATGACCGCTCTATCAAAATTGATTCAACATTCCTGTGCTTATCTGATGGAATGTGAATATGTGCTGGTGGCATGCACTTGCGGTTTGTTAGTCGCCTGAAATTGAAAAATCAATTTGGTGTCTATTCTTTTCTGTCTTGTTTTCCTCTTCCCTTCCTTCACCCCCCCCCCTTCCACCCTTCTCGGTTTCGTACCTCTCTGGGCATCCTGTTCAGCATGTTTAATTTGGGCATTCCTTTACTCGCAGACAAAACAATCCAAGAACTCTCAGAGCGAGCCACAGCCCCCTCTTATCCCCCCCGCTAATCACTCACAGGAAATGGGCTCCCATGCAAACTAGCCCCAGCGCAAAAGAACCCTGTGTGTGTATTTTAATGTCCTGAAATGTTAAGTTAAGGAAATTGAACATGATCTCTCCCCCCGCTCACTTTCTTTCTCCCTTGCTCTCTCCCTTGCTTTCTGTCTCGTTACATAGCGGTCTGGCTTGCAATCCTTTTTCTTTATATACATTTTTTTCCCCCTGTTGTTTTGAACTGATCTAGCCCTTTTCTCTCCATTTATTTATTGTCTCTAAATGAAATTGAGTGCTTCGGTACTTAGTCGTATCAGTCATTTGGGCAACCTGAAAGGATATTTTGCATACTCAGTGACGCAATTACGGATCAAGTGCCCACGTCAAGTGTACATAATTGTAGCTCAAACCTCACAGGGTCAATCCTCTGCCTTTCTGATATCCTGTATAGCAGGGCTGCCCAACCCTCTTCCTGGAGATCCACTGTCCTGTAGGTTTTCAGTCCAACCCTAATTTAGCATATCTGATTCAGCTAGTTAAGGTCTTGTTGAGCAGCTAATAAGTAGAATCAGGTGTGTTAAATTAGGGTTGGACTGAAAACCCACAGGATGGTAGATCTCCAGGAAGAGGGTTGGGCAGCCCTGGTGTATAGCCTGTATACTATCACTCCATGCTGGAGGCCTTACATAACATACCCCGACTGGCATGTAGAACGCAACTTAATTCTGTTACATCTGTGATGGGCCGATTTACTTTGGATTTCAGAGATCTGCCAGTAAGAAAAAGAGGGTACTGATCCAGAAAGATTTGATCCTGTGATATCAACAAATATGTCTCCTGGTTTGAGCTAAAACTGTACAGTGTCAGAAGACTGATGAACTAGGAGAGGTCATTTTATAATGGCCACCCACAAACTACCTGAGAAGATGTACTCGTTAAGTGTAAATTCTTCGATATGTGATTTGCTGCTCTGTACTCGGAACAGAGTACGACGAGATTAGAAACCAGCTCGCTCTGAGGGAGGTAGGGGTGGCTAGGTTTGCGCGTTTGGTAGTTGGTGGTACCAGCCGTGACAATATTTGTGTGAAATCTCTCCCCTTAGGACTCACGCCAGGTGGGCCAGAGGGTCTGGCTGGTTTGATGTGCACGGGGAAAAGTGTGTGTGTGTGGGACAGACGAGGGGCTTAGAAATATGCACACCAGTAGAGTGCTTTATCAGCCTGGATTTGACTTGTGTGTCAGAGGCCAGATATTGATTAGTTCTTTAAGGCGGCTCAATGTTGTTTTAATAAAGGTCCCAAAATGTGGTGGTTCTAGCTCTGTCCTTCATGCTGTACCTTGCCCCCTGGCGTAATCATAGAAAGGGAAAATGTCTTAAGAAAACGTGGTGTACTTTCTGAAGCTGTCTTTCTGTTAGTGGTCATAGTTTAACTTGTAAACAGTGTAATAATACTGCCTATTCAGCTGACCTAGAGGGTGGATCCATGTCCACGAGAGTAAAGGATGAGGGCCGGAAAGGTAGCAATGCCTGTTGAGGCCCGCAACTTGGAGTCAACGTTGAGACAACGTTGTGTGGTCATTTGTGTGTTTTCTGGGATCCTTGTGACAAAACTGACTGATGCATCACCTTAAAAGTTAAACCGCATGTCCAGTATGCGTAACATGATTCAGCAGATCTGTTTTGTTTATTCAATGACTGTACTATGTGAGAGCTCGTGAATTTACCATGAGCTGCCCAATACTAAGGGTTTATCCTTGAATTTGCAACAGCCCTGTAACGAATGCTGTGCTGGGGTAGTGCTACTGCAGGCATGGTGGTGGTCCACATTAAATAAGTCTGTGTGTATGTCTGTAGTTACCAGTGTACTGTAGGGGGGGGGTGACCTTGAAACGGTCCTCCTGTTATTTCTGTCTTTCTTTTGTTTGTCTGTGAGAACTTGTGTTCCCTCAAACTTTCCTCTCTCCTCACTGCCATATTTCCTTTTCTCCGTCATGAGAGGGATTTTTTCAACTCCTCTTCCCCACTTGAAAATCCATACCAGACATATAGTCTTAGCGGTGGATTCTTTGTGCTTAATGAAACATGGAATGCTACTGCACAAAACTGGTTCATGTGTCAGAAATGAAAAATATCCTGATCTTCTGTGGCAATCCATGGTTGAGAGGAGAAGTAGTGCTCGATGTAGGGCCAGAATGGAATGAATGGAGCACCGTTGTGTTGGGCCAGGTCAGCCAAAAACTATTGTCTGGTCATGCATGAGGCCATTGCTGAGCAACAAAATGTGGCACATATCTGACCGACTTCTCTGTCCTCAGACCACCTCTAGCCAATGGCTGCATTTTCACAGGCAGCCCAATGCTGATCTTTTGCCCAGTTGTTGGTCTTTTGAGCAATCAGATCAAAAGGGCTACCTGTGTAAACACAGGCAAGATGCCTCCGTATGAATGGGTCATTTTACACTGATCCCATTTGTCAGTTGACTACCAAGCACAACAATGGTGAAAGGATGCTATGAATCATTACTATGGTAGAATCTGAGGAACTCATACTATCGTTTGCCCTCTGTGTGTTTTTCCTCAGGTTATAGGGCTTGTGGATGGAGCTCCATAGTGAAACCACCTGGAGACAGAGAGGCCTCATTTACCAGCTGCATAGCACCCAACAAGAGGATGTACCCATAGAAAGTAAGTTTAGTGTGTGTGTGTGTGTGTGTGTGTGTTTGATTGTCTGTGTCAAGACTGAGTACATTTAAGATTACAGTATCTATATCCTAGTTCCTGTATTTGTTCAGTGTGTGTGTGTGTTTGTCAAGACTGTGTTTCGTATCCTTACCGGATCTACATCTGTAGAGATTATATTTTTGTGTGTGTGTGTGTGCTCTTGTGCCCAAATGTTTGTGTGTGTTGGCACTCCCGTGCCCATACCTGTGTGGCAAATAGTTTTTTTCGTCCAGCTGCTCAGTTGGAAGAGGAAACGCAGTGTGAATTTGGTAGGAAGGTTCCGGATTCCAAGGCCGGTCCTTACCTCTGAACCCTTTGTAAGCCTGTTTCCTGGCTGGGCAGTGTTGCACTAAAGCTGGTGCTGTGCTTCCTTCCCTATACCCTTAGGTCAGCGAGGAGTGTCACACATACACATGCAGTGCAGGGTTGCCAGGTCTAGCAAAAAACGCATAACCCAAATACCACTCAACCCGCCCACAAGGCCTGAAATCTGTTGCCACATTTATCCAACCCTTTTTCCATAACGTTATCGCGCAAATTAAGAATGAATTTCGATGTAACTTGTAACGATGTAAGAAGCAAAATTTGGTTTTTCATCAAAATGCTACTTTAAAAAACGATTGTTAGGCCATTTCTGCCGCCGTTATGTGCCAGATGTTAGGACTACAATGTACAAACTGTTATAAATGGCCTATTTGCGAGATTGACTTTCAATGAGATACTACATCTGGGTTTATGATTGTAATTAAACTTTGCTTAGCTAGATGCAAGTAGCCTATTACTTTATTTGTATTTTATAATGTTTTTCTATTTTTCTATTTCAAAAACACAATTGCTAATGTTATGCCATGTCTTTTTTTTTCTGAAACAGTGGCCTATATCTAATTTCAGATAGCTTACAGTAGCCTAGGCAAGATGTAGGTAAGCTGAACGATTTAGAAGCTTGCTTAGTTCAAATTGACAGACTAATTTATTTAACATGAATAGCAAGGCAATATCTAGGTAAGAAGTGCTTGTTTTTCCCAATAGCCTGCTGGAACAGGCTACTGAGGATGGGGTCGTAATTTCAGTCACTGAATTAAATATTAATAATATGTGTATGAACTGAATATGCTTGTCAACAACAGCCAGTTTATTTTGTTATATATATTTTTAACCTGTAGCCTAATCTGACTGACTGTTACGTCAATCTAATGCCTTCTAACAGCTGATCGGTAATTGTTATAGAGCTGTTACCATGATCACAATTGATAACTTCCAATTTAATTAACTAAACATGGCCATTAATAATTGCATAATAACACTAGTCTACAATAAACTGAAGTTATAGGCTATTTATTACATCTGTTTGCCAGCTCCAGGTAGGCTACACAAGTGGCACAAATTGATTTGCAATGGCTCCAGTGATATCGTCATTTCAAAATATTTATTGTATTCAATGCTAGGCTACAGTAGCCTACAATGGCATAGAAATTAATAGCCTACTTGATGGCCAACAGATGCAAATATATCATTTTCCACATTTAATGTCAGTTTCATTGTGGACTTTTCCTCATAGCAGAAGCACGCGAGGGCGTTCCATAACTTCCATTTAAAATGTCCACTCACGCAGCGCTCGAGACCCAATAACTGAGCATGCGTAAAAACCCTTAGCTTGACACAGTTTTCCTTAAGCAAAGTTGACATTAGAATGCAGTTTAAACCTCCTTCGTACGAATGTATCTAATGCGCTCTAGTTTGCCCAGTTGTTTTCCAGTGCTTTGGCGCCGTTCTTTCTTGATGCGCATCAGTTTTAGCATGTTAATATGTTTCATGGAAAATGCTATCCGGGATTCTTGGGACGTCCATATCCCATTTTTAAAGTTGACATTTTAAAATGGTTACGGTAATGGTTAGGGTTTAGGGTAGGGACGTCCCAAAGATCCCGGATAGCGCTGAGCGTTCGAAATGGGTGTCTCCATAATGACAATCTAAATAGCCTACTTACTGTCACCATGTGTGCTTGCTGCTCTGTCTCCTCAACTCACGTGACTCAGCTGCCTGCTGCACTGCTCTCTGAACACACACACCCTCCGGCTCTCCCCCTCCCCACCACTCACTCAGCAACAGGCTGCCTCACTGCCTGATAGTCAGCAGCAGCAGGTCACATTGAAATATATATTATTATTTTTTAAAGAGAAATGCCATGGCTGCCGCAGTGCAATTTAGAAGTAGCCCAAAAACCCGCAACCCGCGAGCAATAGATTTTCACAATGCGACATGGTTTTCAAAGTAGCCCAATTTGCGGGAAAACCACGGACATGGCAACCCTGGTGCAGTGACACACACACACACACAAATACAGAGCACAGCTTACACGGTGTCGAGACACACACACACACAGCGCCGGCTCACACGGTGTCGAGACACACACAGAGCGCCGGCTCACACGGATGCCCTCAATAACACCCTCCCAGTAACGCTCTCTCTCCGTAAAACTAACTCAGCACTGGGAAAATGTGTCACTAACTGTCCAAGTCAAGTCTACTCAGGCTGCAGGCACGGTCTGCTTCAGCATGCTAGTAACTGTGGATAGTATCTATGAATACTTTATCTATGGAGAGTGGTACATTTAAGCAATAAGGCCCAAAGGGGTGTGGTATATGGCCAATATACCACGGCTAAGGGCTCTTCTTATACACCACGCAACGCGGAGTGCCTGGATACATCCCTTAGCCGTGGTATATCGGCCATATACCACAAACCCCCGAGGTGCCTTACTGCTATTATAAACTGGTTACCAACGTAATCAGAGCAGTAAAAATAAATGTTTTGTCATACCTGTGATATACGGTCTGATATACCACGGCTGTCAGCCAATCAGCATTCAGGGCTCGAACCATCCAGTTTATAAGATCAAGTATCCAAAGGAGTCTGTTTAATTCCATAGAGGCTTTGATTAATTGGTCTTCCCATTCGGTTGTATTATTTTTTCAGGTGTAAATTAGAACATGGTCAATGTGGGTCATTGTCATGGTAAAGGGCATAGACTATATTGTAGTAAATGCCGTAAATCCAGTAGTTTGAGAAGAGACTGTATGAATATGCTATGCTGTATGATATCTCCCAGTGGTAGTGGCTAGAGCTACTATATCCATTCCAAACATACAGCATATCCATCCCCCCCACACACACACACTGTATAGTTCCAACCCTTTCCTCCGTTTATCTCCATGGGTTTATTCCTGTATGTCTTTTTTTAAATACCGCTGCATTATAGGGCAAGAGTAGGGGGAGGGGGAGTGAGGCAACAGTCTCTGCTCTGTCGCAGAGCTACGCCAGCCAGTGTGAGGTCTATTCCCCTGACTGCGGGCTGGATGCACCTCCATTCACCACCCAACCTCTTCTGTTTATCCTAAACAACATTCCATTACTCCCCCTCTGTTTCTCTCTCTCCTCTTATCACTTTCTTCCCCATCTTTCTACTGCCTCGCTTGATTCTTTTTTTACTCTCCTTTTCCCCTCTCTCTGCCTCCCTTTCCCCATTTCTCTCTTTATTTCGCTCCCTCCCCCTCCATATCTTTCTCTGTCTCTGTAGCCTGTGATGATGATAAGTGCTGGAGAGTGCTGCATTCCTGCTGCAGTGTTCCGGTCTGGCAAAGCCCTGCTCTGCATTCTGTGGGCTCACTCCCCACCGCTTTGTAGCTCTCTCTCTCTCTCTCCTTCTCCCTTTCATCTCTTATCTCTTCAGCGCTCCCGCCCTTCTCTGTCTCTGATACTGTCTCTGATACACTGTCTCTGATACTCTGTCTCTGATACTCTGTCTCTGATACTCTGTCTCTGATACTCTGTCTCTGATACTGTCTCTGATACTCTGTCTCTGATACTCTGTCTCTGATACTCTGTCTCTGATACTCTGTCTCTGATACTCTGTCTCTGATACTCTGTCTCTGATACTCTGTCTCTGATACTCTGTCTCTGATACTCTGTCTCTGATACTCTGTCTCTGATACTCTGTCTCTGATACACTGTCTCTGATACTCTGTCTCTAATACTCTGTCTCTGATACTCTGTCTCTGATACTTAGTTACTCATCCATCTCTCTGTCAACCTCTCACACAAGAGACACAGTGAATCTGAAGCTCCCACAGTGCTGCCTTGCAGCCGCCGTGGGTATCTAATGCCAGCACTGTGGCTGCCAGGCTGTGCAGAGGGCTGGCACCCAGACGGACTGACGGGAGGGAGAGGGATATGTTAATCAATCTTTGAAGTGTCTTTGACTAGTGCCCGAGGGCATCTGTTCTGGCTGTTGCTGACATACTTTCTCAGCACTGTACTACACTCATATCACATGCTCCGCAAACGTTCCAAGGCTCAAAGACGATCTGGGCCTTGGCCCCAATAGCCATTTCACTGGGCTCCTACTAGAGGGTTTTCTCCCTGTCCTTGACGGTTGTATTGAACTATTCTATTGTATTGTCCCTGCCTCATGTATTGTGCTGTAACCTTGACCTGGTGCTGACAGGCACATCTGTTTAGGCTGGTGGTGGTGGACGCAGGGGAGGCTGATGGCAGAAATAGTGGGCTGTAGGTGGGGGGTTGATGTTCGGATTGGGGGGTTAGTCTGTGGTGGTCAGTGTTTTACATTTACATTTACATTTACGTCATTTAGCAGACGCTCTTATCCAGAGCGACTTACAGTTAGTGAATACATATTTTATTTTTTTATACTGGCCCCCCGTGGGAAACGAACCCACAACACTGGCATTGCAAACGCCATGCTCTATCAACTGAGCTACATCCCTGCCGGCCATTCCCTCCCCTACCCTGGACGACGCTGGGCCAATTGTGCGCCGCCCATGAGTCTCCCGGTCGCGGCCGGCTGCGACAGAGCCTGGATTCGAACCAGGATCTAGTGGCACAGTTAGCACTGCGATGCAGTGCCTTAGACCACTGCGCCACTCAGGAGAATCACCACACTCTGCTTTGAACGTGTCCTGGTTTATGCGTGTGTGTGCGCGTGTCGTCATAGCAACCGACTGCTTCCGTACATCGTCTAAGTGTCCGGAGACCTGGTGGCTAGTAAATGCTTTATCATTATGGACCGAACTGATCAGTCCTCATCTCCTCTGGGCTAGTGGGAGAGGGGGATGGAGTGAGGGGTAGTAGGTGGAGCTGGAGGTAGAATCATAATGAGGTCGTTTTCTCTGACCTTGAAAGTGGATGGTAGTCAATAGAGGAGAGAGCAGAGATAATGATTGGATGTAGAAAACCAATGGAACGTCTCACGGTTTAAGGAATGTATTTATTTGACAGGGACAGTGGACATTATGCAACAACATTTCAGTCTTCACGTTAAGTGCCGGATACTAAGTACCAGTTAGTATTGTTATAGCCCACATAATTAAGTATTATTTTTGTATTTACAATTGGTGTGGAATTAATGTTATATGTGAAAATGCTTGTGTATTTCATTACAATGGATTTATGCTCCATCTTGTAAGAGAAGCATAACTTTGGAGCTGTGTGTTAGTATCTAGTCTGATTCTATGAGACCTAATGGTATGGAGCTGTGTGTTTAGTATCTAGTCTGATTCTATGAGACCTAATGGTATGGAGCTGTGTGTTTAGTATCTAGTCTGATTCTATGAGACCTAATGGTATGGAGCTGTGTGTTTAGTATCTAGTCTGATTCTATGAGACCTAATGGTATGGATCTGTGTGTTAGTATCTAGTCTGATTCTATGAGACCTAATGGTATGGAGCTGTGTGTTTAGTATCTAGTCTGATTCTATGAGACCTAATGGTATGGAGCTGTGTGTTTAGTATCTAGTCTGATTCTATGAGACCTAATGGTATGGATATGTGTGTTAGTATCTAGTCGGATTCTATGAGACCTAATGGTATGGAGCTGTGTGTTTAGTATCTAGTCTGATTCTATGAGACCTAATGGTATGGAGCTATGCATTAGTATCTTGTCTGATTCTATGAGACCTAATGGTATGGAGCTGTGTGTTAGTATCTTGTCTGATTCTATGAGACCTAATGGTATGGAGCTATGCATTAGTATCTTGTCTGATTCTATGAGACCTAATGGTATGGAGCTGTGTGTTAGTATCTAGTCTGATTCTATGAGACCTAATGGTATGGAGCTGTGTGTTAGTATCTAGTCTGATTCTATGAGACCTAATGGTATGGAGCTATGCATTAGTATCTAGTCTGATTCTATGAGACCTAATGGTATGGAGCTGTGTGTTAGTATCTAGTCTGATTCTATGAGACCTAATGGTATGGAGCTATGTGTTTAGTATCTAGTCTGATTCTATGAGACCTAATGGTATGGATCTGTGTGTTAGTATCTAGTCTGATTCTATGAGACCTAATGGTATGGATCTGTGTGTTAGTATCTAGTCTGATTCTATGAGACCTAATGGTATGGATCTGTGTGTTAGTATCTAGTCTGATTCTATGAGACCTAATGGTATGGATCTGTGTGTTAGTATCTAGTCTGATTCTATGAGACCTAATGGTATGGAGCTGTGTGTTAGTATCTAGTCTGATTCTATGAGACCTAATGGTATGGAGCTGTGTGTTTAGTATCTTGTCTGATTCTATGAGACCTAATGGTATGGAGCTGTGTGTTAGTATCTAGTCTGATTCTATGAGACCTAATGGTATGGAGCTGTGTGTTAGTATCTAGTCTGATTCTATGAGACCTAATGGTATGGAGCTGTGTGTTTAGTATCTAGTCTGATTCTATGAGACCTAATGGTATGGAGCTGTGTGTTAGTATCTAGTCTGATTCTATGAGACCTAATGGTATGGAGCTGTGTGTTAGTATCTAGTCTGATTCTATGAGACCTAATGGTATGGAGCTGTGTGTTAGTATCTAGTCTGATTCTATGAGACCTAATGGTATGGAGCTGTGTGTTAGTATCTAGTCTGATTCTATGAGACCTAATGGTATGGAGCTGTGTGTTAGTATCTAGTCTGATTCTATGAGACCTAATGGTATGAAGCTGTGTGTTAGTATCTAGTCTGATTCTATGAGACCTAATGGTATGGATCTGTGTGTTTAGTATCTAGTCTGATTCTATGAGACCTAATGGTATGGAGCTGTGTGTTAGTATCTAGTCTGATTCTATGAGACCTAATGGTATGGAGCTGTGTGTTAGTATCTAGTCTGATTCTATGAGACCTAATGGTATGGAGCTGTGTGTTAGTATCTAGTCTGATTCTATGAGACCTAATGGTATGGAGCTGTGTGTTAGTATCTAGTCTGATTCTATGAGACCTAATGGTATGGAGCTGTGTGTTAGTATCTAGTCTGATTCTATGAGACCTAATGGTATGGAGCTGTGTGTTAGTATCTAGTCTGATTCTATGAGACCTAATGGTATGGAGCTGTGTGTTAGTATCTAGTCTGATTCTATGAGACCTAATGGTATGGAGCTGTGTGTTAGTATCTAGTCTGATTCTATGAGACCTAATGGTATGGAGCTGTGTGTTAGGTTCTAGTCTGATTCTATGAGACCTAATGGTATGGATCTGTGTGTTAGTATCTAGTCTGATTCTATGAGACCTAATGGTATGGATCTGTGTGTTAGTATCTAGTCTGATTCTATGAGACCTAATGGTATGGAGCTGTGTGTTAGTATCTAGTCTGATTCTATGAGACCTAATGGTATGGAGCTGTGTGTTAGTATCTAGTCTGATTCTATGAGACCTAATGGTATGGAGCTGTGTGTTAGTATCTAGTCTGATTCTATGAGACCTAATGGTATGGAGCTGTGTGTTAGTATCTAGTCTGATTCTATGAGACCTAATGGTATGGAGCTGTGTGTTTAGTATCTAGTCTGATTCTATGAGACCTAATGGTATGGAGCTGTGTGTTAGTATCTAGTCTGATTCTATGAGACCTAATGGTATGGAGCTGTGTGTTAGTATCTAGTCTGATTCTATGAGACCTAATGGTATGGAGCTGTGTGTTAGTATCTAGTCTGATTCTATGAGACCTAATGGTATGGAGCTGTGTGTTTAGTATCTAGTCTGATTCTATGAGACCTAATGGTATGGAGCTGTGTGTTAGTATCTAGTCTGATTCTATGAGACCTAATGGTATGGAGCTATGTGTTAGTATCTAGTCTGATTCTATGAGAACTAATGGTATGAAGCTGTGTGTTAGTATCTAGTCTGGTTCTATGAGACCTAATGGTATGGAGCTATGCATTAGTATCTAGTCTGATTCTATGAAACCTAATGGTATGGAGCTGTGTGTTAGTATCTAGTTTTAGGTCTCATAGAATCAGACTAGATACTAATGGTATGAATTACTTTCAGTGCATGCTCCAGCTTGGAGTTTGGCATTTCAAGTATGTGTGTTAATGGTTGTCGGGCAGTCTGTGGGGAGTAGAGACTGAGTTATACAGTAGTTCTAGAGAAGGGAGAGAGAGTGAGGAAGTGCTCCCGATGTCCCTTCCTCTGTAAACATTTTTTTGTTTGCTGCTGGCTAAAGTAAACAGTAGGTTGCCAGTTGGAGTGGGACACAGTGTCTCTCTCTCTCTCTCTCTCTGTGTGTGTGTGTTCACGAACGATCATGTGAGAATGTACATTCTATACAGTGTCTGTTCCTAGCACCTGTACAATGTGCTCAGATAAGTAGCCACATGTGAGTGATGCAGGACAGGAACACGCTCTCTCTCCCCCCATCTGTTCCCACTCAGTGAACCTGCCTGTTGCCTAAGCTCTTCTTTTTCCTTCAACTGACCAAGCTGCCAGTTTCTGATGACGTCATTACTTACTGAAGGGAAGGGGAGGGGAGGGACTCACACTGGCTGGCCCACTTCCTCTAAATGCTAGTTTCACAACAGGACTTCCCTCTGATCAACACACGTGCGTGTGCGTGTGCGTGCGCGCGCGCGCACACACACACACACACACACACACACACACACACACACACACACACACACACACACACACACACAAATGAGCCCTTCTCTAATGAATCATCAGCTATAATATTAATCGTCATCACACTTCTTCCTTCTCGTAATCAATGACCACGTTTACATGCACACCAATATTCCGTAATTTTTCAGGATACTCAAGTATTCTGTAAACATCATATCCCGTTTCCAATAACCTGAAAAAGCTTGTATCCCGGTTATGAGAAATCCGGATAAGATGCCTGGGGATATGCTGATCTTAGACGGGACACTATGGCATGTAAACATCTTCTTTTTGCGGTCTACGCAGGCTCCGTTTCACATATCATGGGTGTTGTGTGATGTTTTCATCTGATTGTCAAACAAATCACTTGAAAAAGTAGGCTACCTGCGCAGTTGGATCCACCATAATTCCATAATTTATTTTGCTGATACTCCGTACTGGACCTTATAGCCTACTGGCTACTTTCACCCGTAAACTTTCTGCTTATAATTTCCGACATTTGGTAGGCTATTTGTTTGTCAACTATAGTTCGATACATGCAGCTTCTCTTCTGTCATAACTTGTTTCCCCAGAAGACTAAATACAGTAGTGCTCACCAGAATGTCTTACATTGATAGAATGAAGAATGCATAAGTAATATAGTTAACACTGGTAAAGTTGTCTGTTTCATTTAGAGACCGGGGAGAAAACGCAATAACTCCAAAACTGTGGAAAGATTGGTCCTGTGCAAAATGTCCAAATGTCATCAGTTTGACCGGTTTTAAGGAAATTAAAAGCTGAGCAAATGATGAAACACATTTCTGATAAGACTTCAGTTCGTCTTGGGTGCATATTTTATGTGGTTGAAATACTCTCTGCTCAGCAACTGCTTGCATAAGTGTCAAAGATAACACATTACACTAGGGTTGGGTGGTATCCAGATTTTCATATCATACCGTTTTTCTCTCATCCTGGGATTTATGGTATTACCGGTTTAGTACACAAGGTGCGCCAAAAACCTGGGAAAAAGCCCATTGGGCGTCTATTACCAGAATACTAACAAAATTAGCACAAGTAATAGCGAATTTCCGTGGAGGCTGCTAGCTAAATATGCTAAAGAGCGCAAATGAAAATAAACAAATTGCAAAGACAGGCAATCCAGCTCATAAAGTTATACATTATACATTGCATTCTGAAATTATTCAGACCCCTTCACTTTTTCCACATTTTGTTACATTACAGCAATCTACACACAATACCCCATAATGACAAAGTAAAAACATGTTTTTAGAAATTTTTGTAAATGTATTAAAAAAAAGAAGGAAATACCACATTTACATATGTATTCAGACCCTTTACTCAGTACTTTGTTGAAGCACCTGAGGCAGCGATTACAGCTATGAGTCTTCTTGGGTATGACGCTACAAGCTTGGCACACCTGTATTTGGAGAGTTTCTCCCATTCTTCTCTGCAGATCCTCTCAAGCACTGTCAGGTTGGATGCGGAGCGTTGCTGCACAGCTATTTTCAGGTCTCTCCAGAGATGTTCGATCGGGTTCAAGTCTGGGCTCTGGCTGGGCCACTCATGCATTGTCTTAGCTGTGTGCTTAGGGTCGTTGTCCTGTTGGAAGGTTAACCTTCACTCCAGTCTGATGTCCTGAGCGCTCTGGAGCAGGTTTTCATCAAGGATCTCTGTACTTTGAACCGTTCATCTTTCCCTCAAGTCTGACTAGTCTCCCAATCCCTGCCGCTGAAAAACATCCCCACAGCATGATGCTGCCACCACCATGCTTCACCATTGGGATGGTATTGGCTGGGTGATGAGCGGTGCCTGGTTTCCTCTAGACGTGCTGCTTAGCATTCAGGCCAAAGAGTTCAATGTTGGTTTCATCAGACCAGAGAATCTTCTTTCTCATGGTCAGAGAGTCTTTAGGTGACTTTTGGCAAACTCCAAGCGGGCTGTCATGTGCCTTTTACTGAGGTGTGGTTTCCGTCAGGCCACTCTACCATAAAGGCCTGATTGGTGGAGTGCTGCAGAGATGGTTGTCCTTCTGGAAGGTTATCCCATCTCCCCAGAAGAACTCTGGAGCTCTGCCAGTGACCATCAGGTTCTAGATCACCTCCCTGACCAAGGCCCTTCTCCCCCGATTGCTCAGTTTGGCCGTGCGGCCAGCTCTAGGAAGTCTTGGTGGTTCCAAACTTCTTCCATTTTTAAGAATGATGGAGGCCACCGTGTTCTTGGGGACCTTCAATGCTGCAGAAATGTTTTGGTACCCTTCCCCAGATCTGTGCCTCGACACAATCCTTTTTCGGAGCTCTATGGACAATTCGTTCGACCTGATTTCTTGGTATTTGCTCTGACATGCACTGTCAACTGTGGGACCTTTTATATAGACAGGTTTGTGCCTTTCCAAATCACGTGGACTTCAATCAAGTTGTAGAAACATCTCAAAGATGATCAATGGAAACAGGATGCACCTGAGCTCAATTTCGGGTCTGAATACTTATGTAAATAAGGTATTTCTGTTTTATTTTTAATACATATGCTAACATTTCTAAAAACCTGTTTTCCTTTTGTCATTATGGGGTATTGTGTGTACATTGATGAGGAAAAAAAGTAATTTAATTCATTTTAGAATAAGGCTGTAATGTAATAAAATGTGGAAAAAGTGGAGCTACCGAATGTTATTTTTTCGTGAGTTTGGACATTAACAAGCGAATGTAAACGAAAGACATTGTGCAAATGAACACATTTTTGACGCATGCTTGTCTTGAGGAAGAACAGTACCGACTCTGGAGCAGCAAGTGTACACGCTGTGTCTGTGTGGATTCTGGAGTCTCTAGGGCAACGGGCCTGCCTGTTCTGCTCAGAGAAGAGGGGGGTAGGAAAAGCTGTAGCCTACATAACTCATCCAAAGAGCTTTGACTTCTCAAACATGGCAGAAAGCTAATTTAATGCCCCATCACCTTATTAATTCAGCCACTTACTTGGATAACTAGCAAGTTAAATTTAGGGGTCGCGTTAATGCAGAATTCTCAGTTTTTCACACAGGAAAAAATCTAAAACGCATAAGAAATATCTTGCTTTATTGTTATTTCTGCTCAGCATCAGACTAATTTTGTGCTTCAGTTGCACTTCTCCACTCTGAGGAGAATTCACGAACGGGCATTCTATCACCAGACAAGCTGAGTGCATCCTGTCGGGCTGTATCACCGCCTGGTACGGCAACTGCACTGCCCGCAACCGCAGGGCTCTCCAGAGGGTGGTGCGGTCTGCTGAACGCATTACCAGGGGCAAACTACCCGCCCTCCAGGACACCTACAGCACCCGATGTCACAGGAAGGCCAAAAAAAAAGATCATCAACGACATCAACCACCCGAGCCACTGCCTGTTCACCCCGCTATCATCCAGAAGGCGAGGTCAGTACAGGTGCATCAAAGCTGGGACAGAGAGAATGAAAAACAGCTTCTATCTCAAGGCCATCAGACTGTTAAATAGCCATCACTAGCACATTAGAGGCTGCTGCTGCCTATTGAAATCACTGGCCACTTTAAGAAATGGAACACTAGTCACTTTAATAATGTTTACATATCTTGCACTACTCATCTCATATGTATATACTGCATTCTATAATATTCTACTGTATCTTAGTCCATGCCGCTCTGTCATTGCTTGTCCATATATGTGGTCCTCTGTAGCTCAGCTGGTAGAGCACGGCGCTTGTAACGCCAAGGTAGTGGGTTCGATCCCCGGGACCACCCATACACAAAAAAATGTATGCACGCATGACTGTAAGTCGCTTTGGATAAAAGCGTCTGCTAAATGGCATATTATTATTTATTATTATTATATGTATATATTCTTAAATTCCATTCCTTACTTAGATTTGTGTGTATTGGGTATATGTTGTGAAATTGTTAGATATTACTTGTTAGATATTAATACACTGTCAGAGCTAGAAGCACAAGCATTTCGCTACACCAGCAATAACATCTGCTAAACACGTGTATGTGACAAATAAAATTTGATTTGATTTGACTGATGTGTAGCTACTTTTCTCTGGGACTTTTCTCGTGTAGCCAGAATACTTTTCTCTGGTAAAATGCAAGATTTAACTTTAAGCAAAACATCTAGAAAATGTAGCTGGCTACATTCTTTCTATGATAAACATTAGAAATATGAATACAATATATATGAATACAATATATATGAATACAACCGAATACAACAGGTGCAGACATTACAGTGAAATGCTTACTTACAGCCCTTAACCAACAGTGCATTTATTTTAAACAAAAAAAGTAAGAATAAAACAACAACAAAAAAAGTGTTGAGAAAAAAAGAGCAGAAGTAAAATAAAGTGACAGTAGGGAGGCTATATATACAGGGGGTACCGTTGCAGAGTCAATGTGCGGGGGCACCGGCTAGTTGAGGTAGTTGAGGTAATATGTACATGTGGGTAGAGTTAAAGTGACTATGCATAAATACTTAACAGAGTAGCAGCAGCGTAAAAAGGATGGGGTGGGGGGCAGTGCAAATAGTCCGGGTAGCCATGATTAGCTGTTCAGGAGTCTTATGGCTTGGGGGTAGAAGCTGTTGAGAAGTCTTTTGGACCTAGACTTGGCACTCCGGTACCGCTTGCCGTGCGGTAGCAGAGAGAACAGTCTATGACTAGGGTGGCTGGAGTCTTTGACAATTTTGAGGGCCTTCCTCTGACACCGCCTGGTATAGAGGTCCTGGATGGCAGGAAGCTTTGCCCCAGTGATGTACTGGGCCGTACGCACTACCCTCTGTAGTGTTGCACTTCTGTTGAAAATGAGGCTTTTTTCTGTCAAATGTGTTGCACTGATGTATTTTCTGTGAAGGAAAACTATAGTTGCACATCCCTGATCACTCTATTGAATCTAATGTAAAAAGCTGTCAATACACAGCTGGACTCATCAGCTCCCGCTTTCTCACATTGTGCCATTTACAAACAAACATGTGACTGGCTCAGCTGTTATGGGGAACTACAGTAAGCTTCATAATATAAAATAATGTGACAGGTGAAATGAAGAACGTGATCGGCTTTGTCTCCTAACGTATTGCACGAGTTGACTGCAGGTATTAACTTAAAAAGTAGCTACAAATAAAAAACTTCAAATAAATAGTTTCAACTGTATTGACGGTATTGAAAAACCATCCCTTGGCTATTTCCAAATACCCCGGTATACGGTATAGCGCCCAAGCGTACATTACACACATATTCACATTTTCTCAAGAGATGCTGAAAGAAAGAAATCATATTTCTCCACTCCTGTTCCCATGACAAAATTAACATTTGTTGTATAATTTTGCTGCAAGAAATGTATAATTCTGCAGGAGTTAATATTATATTATGCTACATTTGAGAGGTTATAGGCCTACAGTCAGTGTCCATATTTCAGTTACTATTCCATTTAACCCATATAAATTAAAATTATGTTTATTCATAGTAACAGGGATACTCGTGAGCGGGATACCAAAGGTGCATGTAAACAGCATATCCCGAATAAGACCTTAAACGGGATATGAGCTACTATCTGGAACACTTTGCATGTAAACGTGGTCAAAGTGTCTGTGACTCCAACTTGAGCTGAGGACAAGGGCCTAGTAGTCGTGTGGTGTGTCAGTGTCTTTCACTGGCCCTTCAACCCCAGACAGTGTCAGAGTTGTGGAGTTGGGCAATATCTCAAGAGACCCTAACGTCATGTCACCCTGCAGCACTGTAAATAAGTGTAGGATTTTATTCCGATCCAAGCACGGACCCTTGCTACACCCCACTCACTAACTATTTAACTGTTTACGTTGTTTATATGATACTAAAGGGCCCACGCTCAAGTCACTCCAGTTCAACTTTTTCAAGCGCCTTGGCCGACATTCCAGACGGGGTTAAAGTATGGGGGGACAGATATTTTGATTTGGAGCTGAGAGGCCCTGAGAGGAAACGGTGGCCATTGTTTTGTCACTGTCCCTGGAGGTAGCTGTCCCTGGAGGTAGCTGTCCCTGGAGGTATCTGTCCCTGGAGGTAGCTGTCCCTGGAGGTAGCTGTGAACACATCCCATTAGAAACTACAGCCATGACAGCTCCTACAGACCGCAGTCGCCCTCAGATGCTCACAAGGAGCTGTGACTGGCGTGCCAACAGGAGGAGTGGTGGTCGTGCCAGTGGTATTCGTGTGGTTTTCATGTCCGCCCACTCCCCACTTGATCAAGATCAGATTTCCATATCTCTTCCCAGTGTTTTCCCTAAGGACATGGAGTAGCCAGCCAAATAGTCTACTCTTTTAATTTAATTTATTGTGGCAAAAACAAAATCTAGTGTACTCTTTCAATTTAGTTTGTGGCAAAAACCTAAGAAAAAAGGTTGTGTTCTGTCAAGTAAACATGGATTCCCTGTTGAGAAACTATATAGAATTGCAGGAAAATGGTTTTAAAAATGCAAACATTTCATTCGCTTTTATAAACGTATGTTTTTTTAATCATATTTTGGACCGGAATGAGGCGCTCCACTACCTATTGTTGAGGAGACAAAAAGCATTGGTAGCTACCAGTATGCAAATTAGGGAGCCAAATGAACTGCTCTCTCACCGGTTCGGTTGCTGATGTTCACCTAAAAGATCCGTTCAACCCATCACTAGGCTACACTGACGAGTCACTTTAGTGGTCACTGGCAAGTCTTGACATGAGCTTAGAATCTTAGGAAAATACAAACATGATCTTTGGTTTACTTGTCCCGATGTGATACCATGGACATATAACTACATTGTATGATTTATGAATGGCAAAGGGATAGGAGATTGACTCTATTCAGTCATTTCGACACCTTTTATAAACTAGTCAACACTTTGCTGTTCGGTCGTCAATCAAAGCACAGTAAATAGCCTATGCGCCTCAACTCCGTGGCTGGTTATGTGAATGAAAATAAATGAATGTGCCACAAAACAAAAATTATATGGATTTCAACTCATCGCTACCTGAGATTCCGAAGAAGCATCATGCTCTCCCTCCGCCGTGAAAATACATTTGACTGTAGCCAACAGCAGCACACACATAACACAGGTACCGAGAGATGGAACAGACAGTAGACTGACAAACCAGAAGTTTCCCTGTCATTGCTCGTTTTGAGACTGACAGGCGTCTTTCCTATCAGTAGATCACGAGAAGATGCATATAATTCATTTTAGCGGGAGAAAGCTATACTGACTTTTCTCATTAGCAACTTTAAACTTTTAAATGAAAAGAAGCCTAGTTAATTTATGAAGTGGAAAAAGGCGCTTAGAGAAAAAAGAAAACACTTTCTTCCTCTATGGTCTTCTGTTGCTAGCTATCCCTCTGGCAACAGGCTAATGTTTTGGTTCTGTCTTTTGATGGCTAATATTGTTGCTGTTCGGCTGCTAGCCGAGCTGCTAGGGGCTCTGAGTTATATTGGCGCGGTTTAAAGTCATGTCTTCGATCAGGTCGTACATTTCGGAGGGCCAGAATAATCTCTCGCATGAAAGCTGATGGTGCTCTTGTTGTAAATCCCCCCTGTAAACCCCCTCTCCAGAGCTCCCCTTTCCTCATGTGTACATGCACTCTCTCCGTTTTTATCTCTCTTGCTTTCTCTCTTACTCCATCTCTGCTTTTACTCTCTGTCTCCCTGTCTGTGAGTGATAAGTCTCCCTCTCTGTGAGTGATATGTCTCCCTGTCTGTGAGTGATAGGTCTCCCTGTCTGTGAGTGATATGTCTCCCTGTCTGTGAGTGATATGTCTCCCTCTCTGTGAGTGATATGTCTCCCTCTCTGTGAGTGATATGTCTCCCTGTCTGTGAGTGATAGGTCTCCCTGTCTGTGAGTGATAGGTATCCCTGTCTGTGAGTGATATGTCCCCCTCTCTGTGAGGTGATATGTCCCCCTCTCTGTGAGGTGATATGTCCCCCTCTCTGTGAGGTGATATGTCCCCCTCTCTGTGAGGTGATATGTCCCCCTCTCTGTGAGGTGATATTCTGCTGGCAGATGGAAGCATGGCCAGGGTGTGTCTGTGCCAGGGCTTTGGTCATAGACATGGAACACAGCAGGGAGGCTGCATACCCAGATTTATGTGGGACCCAGAAAAGGCTCTGTGTGGCTGGGGAGGTATTGGAGGGCAGGAGGGGAGTGATGAGCCTGGGGCAAATACATTTCATCCCTGATCATTATAACCATGTAAGGAGTTCACCAGGCTGTTTTTGTCTGCTGTGTGGAACTGTGAAAGACCCAAGTCAAACAACACAAGACCACCGCAGAACATTCTTCTTGTCGTGTTCATCTCTCCTGTTCGGTGTCTGTCTCTCTATCACCCCCTCACCCCTCTCTTGCTTTTACAAATTATTCTTCAGACACTGACACGCATAATGTAGCACACACACACAGTGACGCGCACAGTGACGCGCACACACACACAGTGACGCACACACACACACAGTGACGCGCACACACACACACACAGTGACGCGCACACACACAGTGGCGCACACACACAGTGACACACACACACACACACACACACATCATGGCTAGCTGGTTGAAAACCAGTGCATGATGCAGCCTGGGTCCTTTCCGTCTCCCTCTTCCTTTCCGTCTCTCTTCCTCTTCCTCTCCGTCTCTCTCTCCCTCTTCCTCTCCGTCTCTCTCTTCCTCTTCCTCTACGTCACTCTCTTCCTCTTCCTCTCCGTCTCCCTCTTCCTCTCCCTCTTCCTCTTCCTTTCCGTCTCTCTCCCTCTTCCGTCTCTCTCTCGCTCTCCCTCTCCCTCTTCATCTCCCTCTTCCTCTCCCTCTCTCTCTTCCTTTCCGTCTCCCTCTTCCTTTCCGTCTCCATCTTCCTCTTCCTCTTCCTTTCCGTCTTCCTCTCCCTCTTCCTTTCCGTCTCCCTCTTCCTCTCCCTCTTCCTCTCTCTCCCGCTTCCTCTTCCGTCTCTCTCTCCCTCTTCCTTTCCGTCTCCCTCTCTCCATCTTCCTCTCCCTCTCCCTCTTCCTTTCCGTCTCTCTCGCTCTTCCTTTCCGTCTCTCTCTTCCTCTCCCTCCTCTTCCTCTCCGTCTCTCTCTTCCTCTCCCTCTCCCTTTCCGTCTCTCTCCCTCTTCCTTTCCGTCTCTCTTCCTCTTCCTTTCCGTCTCTCTCCCTCTTCCTTTCCGTCTCTCTTCCTCTTCCTTTCCGTCTCTCTTCCTTTCCGTCTCTCTTCCTTTCCATCTCCCTCTCCCTCTTCCTCTCCGTCTCTCTCTTCCTCCTTTCCCTCTTCCTTTCCGTCTCTCTCCCTCTTCCTTTACGTCTCTCTTCCTTTCCGTCTCTCTTCCTTTCCGTCTCTCTTCCTTTCCGTCTCTCTCCCTCTTCCTTTCCGTCTCTCTCTCCCTCTCCCTCTTCCTCTCCATCTCCCTCTTCCTTTCCGTCCCTCTCCCTCTCCGTCTCTCTCTTCCTCTCCGTCTCTCTCTTCCTCTCCGTCTCTCTCTTCCTCTCCCTCCTCTTCCTCTCCGTCTCTCTCTTCCTCTCCCTCTCCCTTTCCGTCTCTCTCCCTCTTCCTTTCCGTCTCTCTTCCTCTCCCTCTTCCTTTCCCTCTCCCTCTTCCTTTCCGTCTCTCTCTCCCTCTCCCTCTTCCTCTCCATCTCCCTCTTCCTTTCCGTCTCTCTCTTCCTCTCCGTCTCTCTCTTCCTCTCCGTCTCTCTCTTCCTCTCCCTCCTCTTCCTCTCCGTCTCTCTCTTCCTCTCCCTCTCCCTTTCCGTCTCTCTCCCTCTTCCTCTCCGTCTCTCTCTTCCTCTCCGTCTCTCTTCCTCTCCCTCCTCTTCCTCTCCGTCTCTCTCTTCCTCTCCCTCTCCCTTTCCGTCTCTCTCCCTCTTCCTTTCCGTCTCTCTTCCTCTTCCTTTCCGTCTCTTCCTTTCCGTCTCTCTTCCTTTCCGTCTCTTTCTCTCTTCCTTTCCGTCTGTCTCCCTCTTTCCCTATTTTCTTTGTTTTGGGACTCAAAACAAAAAGCTCCTTAAATAGCGAAGCCTGAAGTAAAGATGCCAGCTTGTTCTAATGTTTTCAGACAATTTCCAAATCAAAAACCAGACTATGTTTCAAGAACGCTGAAAGGGCGACTTGGAAAGAGACTAGGGGGAAAGCATGATGTACTATTAAATAAGCCGTGAAGGCATTAGTTTAGTCTGTGTGTGTTTGCCATTGTCGATATTTTGATTCTGCATTGGTCTGTAGCATGGACGGACCTGTGACGATGTGAAAGGAGAACTTCGTGAAAAGGCACAGCAAACACGGCAACTAGGGCTGGCACAATTATCGTGTATACGACAATTATGGACTATAACCGTGAACATAAAATTTTTTGTGTCATAATCGTCTTAATGCATTCGTTTTAGGAGAAGGGGGATTCAACTTTATATTCAAGTAGATAAAGTTTACACAATAGCAGTTTTTCACTTCTATATGAAGTGGGTAAATTTGGTAATCATTTTATGGGCAGAATGTGCATGGTCAGGAGGAGAAGCTTCATTTCCAAAAGTTCTAAGCGGTTAAAACCATTTGTTTTTGAGACCGGTGTGTCACCAAAGTTGTGTTGGATTCATTTGGTATGTCATAGCTAATTTTCAAAGATGTATTATCATACAAGCTCAATAATTTTTTTTACAATTATGACAATAACGTGGCTATTTGCATGACAATTAATAGTTACCTAAAATTCCATAATCATTACAGCCCTAACTGCAACATTGCAGTTTAATTATTGCTGACATTGCACAATCAATATTGTTAAGGGACGTGTCCACTCTCGTCCCCCATACAGGCTGTTATCAGATATTGATGTTACCAGGAACGAAGAAAGTCAACACGGTTGATTTGTCATTGATTTTCAGGTTCATCAAGTTTGTTGACAGTTTTTTTATTATGTCTCTTGGCCCGTCCTTAGTTAACCTGGCATATAACCAGGGACAGAAAAACACAAAACGTGATTAAGTGTTTGGCTCATTCACAGAAAATGTGGGATTTCCAATAGGGTACGAGAAAGCCACAAAGACCTGACAGAAAGCTTGCAATTAAACGCCTAATTTGGTTTTGATGTCATCCCAGAAAGGAGCATCTGCTTAGTCGTCATGTTACTATGTGGTCAGACTAAATTTACTTAAGCATAAAAAAACTCTTAAGAGCGACATTTTGTTTAACCAGTATTGCACCACATTTCATTACTCATACTAAGCAGTAATTTCTCAAATTTTTGGACCCATTTCAGTTCTCTTTTATGAACTGCTACTACAGGCTTGCAGTTTAAGAGTCCTGAGCCATGGCTCTACTGAAATATCATTTCCTTTCCTGCTTTTATTTCTATATTTTTTTTTGCAGCAAAAAAAGAAAGCGAGGAAAAGTGACATGACAGGAAACGACAAAACCGAACATTATACGATGGTTTTCTCTTTCTTGGAAAAACAAAAAAATGCAGCACAAGCATCAGGTTGCCTCCATCTTGTGGCTTCCACTGGCCTGCCAGTATCCAGCAGCTCACGGAGGACAGCCAAGAGTCCCACAGTTCGAACCCTCAGTGTCTAAGCTACTATTACACACACACACACACACACACACAGACCGACCAACCATGTAAAGACGAGGTCGAAGCCATTGTCATTGGCTAGGAGCACCGAGCCGACGGTTATTAACAAATGTTTACGACGAATAAGAACCCGAGGATAGACTTCCAAAATAACTTCAAGTGCAAAGAAATGAAATAAAAAGGTGTCCTTTTTTTTCTCTTTCTGTCCTTCCCTCTTTCATGGAGGGAACAGAATGTACTGGGAGCTGCAGGCAGGAAGAGTGGCTAAGGCCCTAATGATATGGTGCATGATTGTAACCTTGGTACGGCACAGCGGCCCACTTTAGTTCACCGGTGGCTGGGAGTGCTTTCACTTCCAAAACGCTTTGGCGTCGTTGGCGCCAGTTCCCGATCTGGCCCATCTCTCTCACTCTTGTCTCTTACTACTCCTTTCACTTTCTCTCTGTCCCTTTCCTGGTCTTTATAACACTATGTTGCTCCTCCATTTTCTCTGTTTCTTGTGTGTTTTCAATTCCCCACTTCTTCTCTCTTTTTTTAAATCTCTTAGTCCTGTTCCTTCGCTCTTGTGCTCACTGGCTTATCTTCACCCTTCTGCGGCCTCCTCCTTGTGAAGTCTTCAGTGAATCTTGTCCTCTTTCACTCTGGAGGGACCGATCCTTGCAGAGCCCCCTCTCCTACCCACCACACCTTATACAACCCTGTATCCCTCTGACCTGGACCCTTTCAACCAGGGCATTTCAAGGCTTTTACTTTATTTTACCTAGAAGTTTCAGGTTTTATTAGTCGTACACTACATGACCAAAAGTATGTGGACACCTGCACGTCGACCATCTCATTCCAAAGTCATGGGCATTAATATGGAGTTGATCCCCGCTTTGCTGCTATAACAGCCTCCACTCTTCTGGGAAGGCTTTCCACTAGATGTTGGAACATTGCTGCGGGGACTTGCTTCCATTCATCCAAAAGAGCATTAGTGAGGTCGAGCACTGATGTTGGGCGATTAGGCCCGCAGTCGGCGTTCCAATTCATTCGAAAGGTGTTTGATGGGGTTGAGGTCAGGGCTCTGTGCAGGCCAATCAAATTCTTCCACACCGATCTCGACAAACCATTTCTGATTGGACCTCGCTTTGTGCACAGGGGCATTGTCATGCTGAAACAGGAAAGGGCCTTCTCCAAACTGTTGCCACAAAGTTGGAAGCACATAATTGTCTAGAATGTCATTCTATGCTGTAGCTTTAAGATTTCCCTTCACTGGAACTAAGGGGCTTAGCCCGAACCATGAAAAACAGCCCCAGACCATTATTCCTCCTCCACCAAACTTTACAGTTGACACTATGCATTCGGGCAGGTAGCGTTCTCCTTGCAGCCACCACACCCAGATCTGTCCGTTGGACTACCAGATGGTGAAGCGTGATTCATCATTCCAGAGAACGCGTTTCCACTGCTCCAGAGTCCAATGGCGGCGAGCTTTACACCACTCCAGCCGACGCTTGGCATTGCACATGGTGATCTTAGGCTTGTGTGTGGCTGCTCAACCATGGAAACCCATTTCATGAAGCTCCCGACGAACAAGTGTTTTAAATTGTGCAGTGTTAGCAATAGTAAATAAGCAGCAGCAGTTGTGATGTGTGTAGCGGGTGTGCTAAGGTGTGGAGAGTAGGCAGGTCAGCTGTGATACAAGTCCGTATTCAACATCCATCCATGTCTGAGGATGCCGGGAGATGACGTGGAAACCGGCTACTAGGGGCAACAGTGAACGCTGTTACCTTCAAGTAGGCTTTGGCTTTGCTGTGGACGGGGGTGGGGGACGGGCATAAGCATCTGCTTCTGATTCCAAGGGTAGCAAGTTCGAATCCAGCAATAAAAAGTTGTTTTTGATATTTTTTGTTTTAAGCCTATCCCAAACCTTAACCCTTACCTTAACCATTTTGGAGTTGACTCAGAATTCTTAAGGTTAGGCATTAATGCCTAAACATAACCCTAACCTTAAACATTCAGAGTTAATGCCTAAACTTAACCTTAAACACTTCGAAATTTGAGGTTTGGAATAACTTCGAAATTTTACGTTTGAGAAACATGGATGAACATCTAATTCTGATGTGAGACTGTGAGAGCTTGAAGTGGAGAGTCAGTTCAGTTCAAGTGTTCAGCAGTCTGATGGCTTGTAGATACCAACAGGCTCGGAGACATTTTCTATCAGACCTCGTGCTCCGATACCGTCTGCCCGACGGTAAGGGAGTTAACAAATCAAATTGTATTAGTCACATACACATATTTTGCAGATGTTATTGCGAGTGTAGCTAAATGCTCGTGGCTGGGTTGTGGGGGTTTCTTGACGATGCTGCAGGACTTCCTCAGGCACCGTTTCCAGTAGATGTCCTGTATTGGTGGGATCACGGCCCCAGTGATGTACTGGGCCGTCTTCACCACCCACTGGAGGGCCTTTCGGTTGTGGAAGGCCCCTTTTTTTTCTCTTCCTTTTGGCAGTTGCTCAGTGCCCCCTTCCACCTTGCTCCCATGCCGCAGCTTTATTAATCTCAATGACAATTAGAGTAAAAAAGGGGGCGTGAGGTTAAGTAATGAACTTCCCCTCCAGATTGCAGGAAATGGAGGGAGCCTAAGCGGGACAGAGTTCAGGCGCCCTATTTTCAACTTTTTCCTCTGTTGTTCACGGTGCAGAGTACAGCACAGAGGCAACGCAAAGTCTGGGTTGTGAGAATGGATGCACTTGTGGATACATTGACCGGGATGACTTCACGTGATGAGACCTCTGTCAATCAAACACCTGTGTCGTTCACTAGCTCAGAGGCACGGTAAGGATTCTCGTTCTGTCTGTCCCTCACCGGCTCCCATCCCTCTAGCTGCAGTGCTCTGGTTGGTTCTGAACAGACATATTTGTGAGGAATGTGCTCAGGAAAACAGGGGCGTTTGTCGCTTCCCCCTCCAGGTTTTTCATAATTGACAAACAAAGCAAAGTTCTCTCAGAAATGAAATGGCGTGTTCCTTTGTCTCACCGCCGCCTCCTTCCAAACCTGTTCTTGCCCAAACAACTCCACACCTTTGCCAATGTGCCATGATAATGAAGACAAATCTTGTGATCACATTCGAGCAATCATTCAGAATGCTTGGCATTTGGCACAGGCGTCTAGAGAAGCCAAAATATGAAAGGGTGTAGCTCCTCTCGTTCCTCGTGGGTAGCCAGGGGTGCAGTCTTCTGGTTTCACGTTGTGCCTGAGAGACTCATTCCTTTGCCCCTCCGTTGGACTGGCCTGATGCAGCTAATGAGGCCATGGCTCCGATAAGCGCAGGTATGTTGATCGTCTTGGCAGAGGTTGCCTTGCCAGAGTCGCTTTGCACGCACTGCTGGTTCTTAAAAGTGTTTCGCTGGTGTGGTTGGCATGCATGTCTAAGAGGGGAGGCAGGGACTGACCTGGCACCACGATAGGGGGGTGACTGCCAAGATGGGAGTCCGGCCCCTGGGGCCATTTGGACCAGGCCTGGACCGAGATCAGAGCACTTTCAGCTGTTCTGACCCAAAATACGTGAATACCAGACTTAACAGGCAACATCTGAATGATGTTACACGAGAGTAAATTGTTTTATTTGGCCCAGGACAGGACAGGCAGTTCTCAGAACCCTTGCTAATACGTTGTGCCTTATTTTCAATTTGAAAGCTACAATTATTTTATGGACTCCCAGCAATCCCTAAAAGATTACAAAACCGCCAGACGTCATGAAAGAGGAGAATAATTAAACCTCTGTCGCGAAATGCTTTGATTTTAAAATGTGATGTTTTATGAAATAATCATTGCCATATTTACACTCTGGGAATCTTGAACAAGCCGTTTAATGAATTGTGGGCGGAGTGGTTGTGGAGCATTACACAAAATGAAACGAGAAAAACAAACATTGGGCTCTGTTGAAATGGGCCTTAACAACAGTTTTACAATAGACCAACATTCAAAAGACAGATGGAAGGATTCAAGTTTGGACTAAGTGTGTTACTCATACGCACACCTAAGGGTTATTATACTGTTACGGCTAGTTTGTTGGCTAAAAGGCATTCACGGTCTTTGTCGTTGACCTTGTGTGATTCACAAACTCAATCCCTCTAGTATTCATCTTTCTGTACTACCAAGTTCAGCCCTCTTATTTTGACCTATCACTTTTCTTCTCCTGGCTCCCTTACTGCTAGGAACTGCTGTGCTTTTAGAACGGAGGCTAATTGAATCGGGAGGAGGGGGGGGCAAGAAGGAGAGGTATTGATGGGGGTTGGTGGGTTGTAAGTGATTATGTGTGCAGATGACGTCCACTCCTGGTTCGAAAGTCCCAGTGGGGGATGGGAGAGATGGTTTTAGACAAGCACCTGAGTCACGCAGGGGAGGAAAGCATCAACGATTAGATTTATGGAAGATGTGCAGCCTGACAGGCTGGCTCTTTTTTGTTCATGTCCTGCATTACCATCATCAGAGAGGGTTACCATCACCAGGGGGTTACCAGATGTCTGTTCAGTAGCTTTGTGTAGGTGGAGATTATTTCATTCAAACAGTGTTGTTGTAAATGGGACTAGGTTGAGGACTATTGTCCCCATTTATAGTTTGAACATCCAATAGAAAAGAAAGCCTGCTGATATTCCTGGTCTGACTGTGAAATACGGACAGTTTTTATCTACATTGTCCTAATCATGAGTGGTGTGTAGCAATGCCCTATGGCCGTTGCTGTCAGCAGAAACGCCAGTGAGAAATCGATGCTTGGGCATTGGAGGAGGCAGCAGGATGCAAGAAGGTGGGAGTAGCGTTCTTTTGAATGCTACCCCCCAGTCTCCAGTGGCCATAAGAGAAGGCAAGGTGAAATGTATCCTCGTAGAATTGCAGTCGGAGCGTTTTTTTAACTTCCATGGTCTGTCAGTTTGGTTGTCGTGATCTTGTTGATCTTCAGTCTAGGTTACTGTGTACATTTGACTGACAGAGCACCTGCATGTATGTATGCTGCTCTTTGTTCTCACCCGTTCTGCCGGCCCTTTGCAGTACTGTGTGGATTTGACGCAGCTCTTCTCATGGTTTGTGTTGCAGTAATCAGGTGGAACTGTGAAATCAATTACAGGCAAACCAGCCCTCTCACTGTCTCTCTCTCTCTCTCTGTCTCTCTCTCTCTCTCTCTCTCTCTCTCTCTCTCTCTCTCTCTCTCTCTCTCTCTCTCTCTCTCTCTCTCTCTCTCTCTCTCTCTCTCTCTCTGTCTCTGTCTCTGTCTCTGTCTCTGTCTCTCTCTCTCTCTCTGGGCTACATGCTTTCACCATCTTCTCTTTCACCGTCCTCAGGCCTCTTTTACATCTCAGCAAACTGGACTTAATTATGCTACAGTGTGTGATGCCTGCTAATGAATGTGGGAAATTGAGGGAATTTCTTGTTACGTGTTATTTCTCAACAGTTACTTTCAGTTTTGCTGATACTTTGAATCACTTTGACGACATTGAGGTCAGTGAGGAATAATTCGATACTGTGGAGAATTCTGTTGTAACTTGGTTCCTTTTTTTCTCTTTCAGATGATCGACACCCATGTTGACCATCAAGCTGAGGGAAGTTGAAGGAATAAGACCCAACCAAAGGAAAAAGGGAGAAGACGTGGGGAAAGGATAAAGGGACTGGGCACAACCCAACATTAGACTTGTGACTTATCATTTCAACCAGAGAAGGACTGCCACACAAATGTGGACCACCCAAAAAGTGTTCAAATAATATCTTTGCATCAAGAGGACAACATCAATAATCTCTGCAATGTCTGAAAACAAAGACATAACGAGTCGCCACCTGCAGCACAAGCTGCAGAGCCTGGGGCGACGGCTGGACGAGCTTGAGGAGGCCACCAACAAGCTCCAGAAGTCTGAAGATGAGCTGCTGGATCTGCAGGACAAGATCATCCAGGCAGAGGGCAGCAACTCCTCCATGCTGGGTGATGTTGAGGCGCTGCGCAAGCGCCTGCTAAAGATTGAAGGCAAGGACGAGGAGGTGTGCAAGGCAGAGTACCTCTGCCGTACGGTGCGGGAGAAACTGGAGGAGGAGGAGAGCTTGACCCAGGACCTTAAGTCTGAGATTGAGCGCCTGCAGAGGAGGATGGCTGAGCTGGAGAAGTTGGAAGAGGCCTTCGGCAAGAGCAAGTCGGACTGCAGCCAGCTGTGCCTCAGTCTCAACGAGGAGAAGAACCTGACCCGGAAACTGTCCTCTGAGCTGGAGGCCCTCAAGGCCCGTGTGAAGGAAGTGGACACGTCAGAGGTAAGGCTGGACCGGGCAGAGCTGTTCCTGGCAGGGGAGCTGGAGAAGCTCAAGGGCCTCACTCAGACTTTTGTGAGCGAGAGGAAGAGGCTCCTGGAGAAGCAAAAGGAGGATGAGAAGCTTATACTAAAACTGACAGAAAAGCTGGAGCATCAGAAGAACAGGATTGGCCCAGTAGATCCCAGACGCACAGACTTGAGGGACCTCCGCATTGAAGATGACCTCTCATCCGGCCTGACCAGCAAGCTGGGGCGCAAGAAGAGCCTGGACTACCTGAAACTGGGCGACGACTTTGGGCTAAG
Source organism: Coregonus clupeaformis (assembly GCF_020615455.1). Lineage (NCBI taxonomy): Eukaryota > Metazoa > Chordata > Actinopteri > Salmoniformes > Salmonidae > Coregonus > Coregonus clupeaformis. Next base: position 1,284,124 of record NW_025533462.1, read on the forward strand.
AAACAAGTCAGAGAACGAGAAGAATAGCCTTGATGGCCAGGAAGACAACAAAGTCAAGGAACTCACCCAGGAAGTGGAGAGGCTGAAGAACCGGCTGAAGCAACTGGAGCTGGTGGAGGAGGATCTTAAGAACACAGAGTCCAAGAATGGAGAGCTGCAGGAGAAGTTCCAACAGGAGAGATCTCGTAGCCGAGCCCTCAACGATCAGGTGGAGCAGCTTAGAATGCAGCTGTGCGGAGGCAGCAGTCACGGCAATGGAGGACCTAGCAGTCCAGCAAAGGTCCTTGAGAATGGCAAGGCAGAGAATGAGGAGATCAATGTCCGGGGTGGGTTCAGGCAGGACAAGCCCAAGTACAGGCCTGCTGCAGCTGCAGAGCCAGCCACCCCCAAGTACAAGAGCAGAGAGCTGTCCCCGCAGCACAAGAGGGAGACCAAGCTGAGGAGCAAAGAACTGAGCAACTCTGAGGAATGTTCTCCAAAGTCTGTCAGGAGGGCACTCAGTCCTGCACACAAGAGCAGGAGAACACCCAAGACTGGAGCAACTGCCTCTGACAATGGAGTGAAAGAAATAGGCAGAGGGGTAGAGGAGAAAACAACAAGGGGAGCAGCCCATACTCCTGTTAGCACATCTTTGAGTGACAGCAAGAAGCTCTCTGTTCTTAGTCGCTACCCTCCAGCAGCTAATGACCAGAAGCCATGGAAGCCATCTCAGAAACCAAGTGAGAGTGAAAGCAAAAAAAGCCAAGTGGATACATTTTCTAGATTGTGTGTCGGTAGTGACAGTGAGTCGAACAATTCTGATGTGGTGCCTGAAAGTTCAAGCAAGAGCAACAGTGTCTCCCCACCTGAAAAGGATGCATTTGCGTCTGACCTGGAGTCTGTGGACCAGGTTCAAGATGCTTTTCCTGTGTCAAACCTCTCCAAAGCCAATGGGTCATACACTGCCTACAAGTCCCACGTGTCCCCGATTGTCAGTGATCATGGCTCTGAGGGCCACTCCTCGGCCTCTGAGACTGAATCACCTGGGTCCAGGCCCTCGGCACCAGAACCTGTGCCCGAGGTGGCAGAATTGAGCAGCAGAACCTCCACCACTCCCACGTGCTCCAGATACTCTCGCGTTCAGTCAGAGGGCTCCTCCACCAGGAGCTCGATTGACGAGGAGCAGCACAGTCTGTTGGTGGCAGAAGGAGGATCCCTGGAGCACACTCACACCCCATCAGGTATAGAGCTCCGCAGGGTCTGCAGCCCACGGGAAGCCCTGAGGTCAAAGGCAGTCATCAAGCCAGCCATCGTGGAAATTGATAGGAAGGAAGTCATGATATCTGGAGGTGGGGCAGAGCCCTTGACCTCCAATGGCAAGCCCAAAATCTCCACGAAACCCGTCCTGACCACCAGCAAGATGACCAGCAGCATCACTATCTACCCCAACGATCCCAACTCATCCAGGACCAGCAGCCGCAGCAGCAGTGTATCCAGCGAGCCACCAGTCAAGGAACGCCATATGTCCACCAGCAACATTGTCATCGGCCCCAGTGAGCACAGGGGGAGCATCTCCATCCCCTATGAGATCTCCATCCCCAAGAGAGAGATCACACCCCGACCATCCATGGATGGCCCTGACGAAGCAGATCAACCAGGGGTGCTAGGGATAGCCCGTGCGGAGACGCACCTACTCTCCCAAAGCAGCTTCAGCCTCCAGTCACTGGAGACCACCTCCGACTTCAACAACGACATAGAGTCGGGTTTCGAGAGCAGCAGTAGCAGCACTACCACCGTCACCAGCTGGAGGAGCCACCACCACGGCCACCACACCTCCCAGGACGACAGCCTCCCAGAGATGAGAAACGTGACGGTGCGAAGCACCTGGAGGAACAGGGGGGCGGCATCCGTGGACGAGCCTGGCCGGGGGGCCAGGATGGACGGGATGGTCTCTGAGGACGAGGCAGAGTCGGCTACCACATGGAGGGCTTACCGCGCCACAACGGTCCTGGACACGGAGGAGACGGTAAACGCCACAAGGGCTGCTACATCCCGGACAGCCAAGCCTTCCCCAGCAGAGCTGTACATGCGCAGGATCAACAACAGTGTGGTGACCACCAGGGACATCGCAGAGCCAGTGTGCCGGAGCAAGAGCTCCCTGTCGCCCACTGAGGGAGGTCTGCAGAGGAGTATCCCCCACCAGCCCGTCAGCTCTCAGAAGCTTGTTCCCTGGCGGACACAACCAATGGTGAGGACAACCTCTGTACTGTTTACAAACTGTCTTTCAGAAAACTAGTGTTCTTATACTTCCACCATCTGCTTACAATAGCTCTTGAGCCTGTTGCATATCTGGTCATTGAGTCTAGGCAAGGAAATGTTCAGAGATATTTGTCTGTATTAATATGATTAACATGTCCTTGCAGTGGTGCTCAACATATGTTTTCATAAGGTTTACGTTGGATGTCTAAGCTTTGTCTTGACACATTACATCTGGAACTTTGACATGATGACAGATAACTTGTCAAACAAGTATTTTTTAGTTATTTCTAAGGAGTAAGAGGGGGAGGATTTCTCTGTTTTTACTGTAACTAAATCTTTGAACATGTTGGGCACCAAACGGCCTTGAGTCTTGGCTCTGAGTGCATACCTACATGTAAAAGTACTCTCTTTACTTGTACTTTGCCAATGGCAATACAGTATATACAGTGAGGGGAAAAAAGTATTTGATCCCCTGCTGATTTTGTACGTTTGCCCACTGACAAAGACATCATCAGTCTATAATTTTAATGGTAGGTTTATTTGAACAGTGAGAGACAGAATAACAACAACAAAATCCAGAAAAACACATGTCAAAAATGTTATAAATTGATTTGCATTTTAATGAGGGAAATAAGTATTTGACCCCTCTGCAAAACATGACTTAGTACTTGGTGGTAAAACCCTTGTTGGCAATCACAGAGATCAGACGTTTCTTGTAGTTGGCCACCAGGTTTGCACACATCTCAGGAGGGATTTTGTCCCACTCCTCTTTGCAGATCTTCTCCAAGTCATTAAGGTTTTGAGGCTGACGTTTGGCAACTCAAACCTTCAGCTCCCTCCACAGATTTTCTATGGGATTAAGGTCTGGAGACTGGCTAGGCCACTCCAGGACCTTAATGTGCTTATTCTTGAGCCACTCCTTTGTTGCCTTGGCCGTGTGTTTTGGGTCATTGTCATGCTGGAATACCCATCCACGACCCATTTTCAATGCCCTGTCTGAGGGAAGGAGGTTCTCACCCAAGATTTGACGGTACATGGCCCCGTCCATCGTCCCTTTGATGCGGTGAAGTTGTCCTGTCCCCTTAGCAGAAAAACACCCCCAAAGCATAATGTTTCCACCTCCATGTTTGACGGTGGGGCTGGTGTTCTTGGGGTCATAGGCAGCATTCCTCCTCCTCCAAACACGGCGAGTTGAGTTGATGCCAAAGAGCTCGATTTTGGTCTCATCTGACCACAACACTTTCACCCAGTTCTCCTCTGAATCATTCAGATGTTCATTGGCAAACTTCAGACGGGCCTGTATATGTGCTTTCTTGAGCAGGGGGACCTTGCGTGCGCTGCAGGATTTCAGTCCTTCACGGCGTAGTGTGTTACTAATTGTTTTCTTGGTGACTATGGTCCCAGCTGCCTTGAGATCATTGACAAGATCCTCCCGTGTAGTTCTGGGCTGATTCCTCACCGTTCTCATGTTCATTGCAACTCCACGAGGTGAGATCTTGCATGGAGCCCCAGGCCGAGGGAGATTGACAGTTCTTTTGTGTTTCTTCCATTTGCGAATAATCGCACCAACTGTTGACACTTTCTCACCAAGCTGCTTGGCGATGGTCTTGTAGCCCATTCCAGCCTTGTGTAGGTCTACAATCTTGTCCCTGACATCCTTGGAGAGCTCTTTGGTCTTGGCCATGGTGGAGAGTTTGGAATCTGATTGATTGATTGCTTCTAAGAGTGTGCTCCTAATCTCAGCTTGTTACCTGTATAAAAGACACCTGGGAGCCAGAAATCTTTCTGATTGAGAGGGGGTCAAATACTTCTTTCCCTCAATAAAATGCAATTCAATTTATAACATTTTTGGCATGCGTTTTTCTGGATTCGTTTGTTGTTATTCTGTCTCTCACTGTTCAAATAAACCTACCATTAAAATTATAGACTGCTCATTTCTTTTCAGTGGGCAAACGTACAAAATCAGTAGGGGATCAAATACTTTTTTCCCTCACTGTATCATGTGTACTTACATTGCTAATCTTTGGAAAATATACTCCAGAAAACACCAACTGTAGCTTTCTGGTGTGTCCACTTTGAGTGTTCAGACGCTATTTTTCACTGACCCCAGGCCTAAAACTTTAAGCTTAGCACAGCAGTTCTCTGAGCCTGATGCCGAAGTAAGCAAAAAGAAAAAAGCGAGGGAGGATGAAAGTGGAAAGACCTCAACATGGGGGGAAAAAGGTTAGAAAAACCTCAAGGGAAAGACTGCTTGTATTTTTTGTGCCTGAGCTTACCAACTGTGCCCTGCCAAGCCGGTGTCCTATTCCTGACATAATTGAAGATGGGCTTTGTTCAAAGGCTCACCTCCATGTAGCTGGCCTCCATTTGACTCTGTTTTACTCAATTTCCCACAATGCACTGGATACAACAGTTTTCAAGTCTCTGGTGTCAGATTTTCAGATGCATATTAAGCATGACTTGTAGTCTGGTCGATTATGTGTGAGAGGAAGGCCTTTTGTCAGCATAGGACGCTTGACAGGGACGCTTGGTCATTCCTCTGACTGTCTGACACATTCCCTTTTATTAAAGCACATATGAGATACGAGCTTGTTCACACTAACTGGCAGAAAGTGAGTCAATCTGACATGTACTGACAGCCCTGCACGCGTGCACACAGCGAGATGAGCATGTATTTGATATAAAGAATGAATTTAGAGAATGCAGAAAATAAGTCACTGCACACACACACACAAACACACACACACACACACACACGGATAGAAAGTGGACGATTTAATCGCATTGCTGACTGTTAGAATCAATGTGAATGTACCATGCCGAGTACCATGCATACTTGAATCTACCCATCAATGGTTAGCTCTGTCCACTCTTCACACTCCCCCACAACATAGAATAACAAGCTTTTAGTTTCACACACAGTTGTAATGCATGTCTAGAACTGTCATTCTTCTCACCCCACAGCCACTTACAGTGGGGAGACTCACAACTCCAGACGAGCTAAAGATTATACAGGGCATCAAATAGATTAGGTAAAAATGACAACTGTCTCACAGTAAAATGACTTGTCCAATAGTGTGCTGTTTGTCAAATGGCTACGCTAACACTAGCAAACCCAGGGAACTGGCTACAATAACACCTCAATTTGTCACACTGACAAACTAGACTAGTGGATGGGAATCTAGTGTTTTCCTGCAGATAAACTGGACATAACCAGGGATGAAGATTGATGTTGCTAGTCACAAACCCCCTATGCCCCCTCACCCCTGTCATCCATAAGCCATTTTCATATTAATCTTCCATGGTGCATATCCTATGAAGGCGAAAAAAACAAGCTTATTGATAGAGATGTAATTGAAATGGTCTTTCTGGGCTGTTTTGTGTCATTCGTAACTGCTTCATAACTCATACTAACTCAAGTTATGTTTATTTAATACAAGCAATAAGCAGGCATGTGTTGGTCTTATGGGTCGTCGCACAACAGTGATGCTTGTTGTTGTTGTTGTCGTAGCCACTGAACTGTACTTTTCTGGGTTCCAGCTGATTAGGAGGGGATTAGGGGTCGCGAACCCACTGTGACCTGTCTGGTCAGGGGTCAAGGGGGTCAGGGCTCCCTATTTAACAAATCTGCAGATGGGTCATTGTCACTCTTGGTTATCCGGTTGGCCGATGGGGCTCGGTTTGATACTGTGCAACTCACCCAGCTCCTCTCGCAGTCAAAACAAACAAATAGGGCTCCGGCCCCAAGCCCTCCGCCAACCCTTTCATCTCCAGCCAAGTGAGCCATTAAAAAAATTACATGACGGCAACACGGCCCTTAGATCTATAATTACCGTCACTCTTGCCTTATAAAGCCCCTCCCCCTCCTAACCATCATTATAAACCGGGTGGTTCGAACCCTGAATGCTGAGTAGCTGCTCTAATTACATTGGAATCCAGTTTATAATAGCAATAAGACTCCTCAGGGGTTTGTGATATATGGCCAATATACCACGGATAAGGGCTGTGTCCAGGCACTCCGCGATGCGTCGTACATAAGAACAGCCCTTAGCCGTGGTATATTGACCATATACCACACCACCTCGGGCCTTATTGCTTAAATAACCTTCAATATATCAGCCTGACACCTAACCCTTCTGATGAACAGCCTAATTTGTTGTGCTTTCTTTGTGTTTCAATCACTCGTTGTCGCCTTGCCCTTGGCACCCTCCCGCAGGGAATATGATTATAAGTGAACAGAGCTTATTTCCAAAATGCCTCTCTGTGAACTTCACTAAAGGCAGTCGTCCTCTCTTATTCCAGTTGTGTATTTCGTATTCGTTAGTAAAGGGCTTGAGGCATCAATACCGCATTATTGTCAAATGGTAGTGCTTTTACAGTGATGATTAGCCATGGACAGTGATCGCAGTGTCAAAGGTCAACTGTTAGTGAGATGTGCATCAATAACCACCATGGACATCTCTCCCATTGTTTGTCTGTACACAGCTCTGCTGTCTCAGGGTGACGTTTAATTTATTAGGTTGAGTTTGAGTTTATTTTTATGTTTACAGGGACAGTGCACATTAATCAATGTTTCAGTGAAAGTGCCGGTTTGCTATATCAATCAGGGTTTGACAACAACTGTGTATGGCAGGTCTGCCTATCATTTTATTTATTCATGTATTTTTATTTAACCTTTATTTAACCAGGTAAGCCAGTTGAGAACAAGTTCTCATTTACAACTGTGACCTGGCCAAGAATAAAGCAAAGCAGTGCGGAAAAAACAACAACAACACAGTTACATATGGGATAAACAAAACGTACAGTCAATAACACAATAGAAAATCTATATACAGTGTGTGCAAATGTAGTAAGTTATGGAGGTAAGGCAATTAATTGGCCATAGTGCAAAATAATTATAATTATAATTTAGTATTAACACTGGAGTGATAGATGTGCAGAAGATGATGTGCAAATAGAGATACTGGGGTGCAAATGAGCAAAATAAATAACAATATGGGGATGAGGTAGTTGGGTGGGCTAATTACAGATGGGCTGTGTACAGGTGCAGTGATCGGTAAGCTGCTCTGACAACTGATGCTTAAAGATAGTGAGGGAGATAAGTGTCTCCAGCTTCAGAGATTTTTGTAGTTCGTTCCAGTCATTTGCAGCAGAGAACTGGAAGGAATGGCGACCAAAGGAGGTGTTGGCTTTGGGGATGACCAGTGAGATATACCTGCTGGAACGATACTACGGGTGGGTGTTGCTATGGTGACTAATGAGCTAAGCTAAGGCGGGGATTTGCCTAGAAGGGATTTATAGATGACCTGGAGCCAGTGGGTTTGGCGACGAATATGTAGTGAGGGCCAGCCAACGAGAGCGTACAGGTCACAATGGTGGGTAGTATATGGGGCTTTGGTGACAAAACGGATGGCACTGTGATAGACTACATCCAATTTGCTGAGTAGAGTGTTGGAAGCTATTTTGTAAATGACATCGCTGAAGTCAAGGATCGGTAGGATAGTCAGTTTTACGAGGGCATGTTTAGCAGCATGATTGAAGGAGGCTTTGTTGCGAAATAGGAAGCCGATTCTAGATTTAACTTTGGATTGGAGATGCTTAATGTGAGTCTGGAAGGAGAGTTTACAGCAGGGGTGTCAAACTCATTTTAGCTCAGGGGCCACATGGAGGAAAATCTATTCCCAAGTGGGCCGGACCGGAAAAATCATGGTATATATAACTTAAAAACAACAACTTCAGATTGTTTTCTTTGTTTTAATATGATCAACATACAACATAAAGCTGGAGCCTGAGGACAGTGTGTCCAAAATAGTACAAGCACAACATCACTATTAATCATAAAACACCTAAAGTTTATTTGAAAATTATAAAGAAAAAGAACACACAAACACACAATGCCTCAGTGATTAACAGAACTGTTTCACAGATCACAGAACTATATCAGGGTGTCATTTCTCAGGCAGAAATGTAGATAAAAATAATGAAATCATGTTCCCCAAACAAGTGCAAGAACCACAGAGTCAAGAATAGGTTAAATATACAAATAAAATAAAAACAATTAAAAACAATAGCACATCAACATAAAAACATATAAACATAAAGCTGGAGCCTGAGGACAGTGTCCAAAAGCACAACATCACTATTAATCATAAAACACCTCAAGTTATTTGAAAGTTCTGAGGACAAAGAACACACAAACACACAATGCCTCAGTGATTCACAGAAGTATATCACAGATCACAGAACTATATCAGGGTGTCATTTCTCAGGCAGAAATGTAGATAAAAATAATGAAATCCTGTTCCCCAAACAAGTGCAAGAACCACAGAGTCAAGAATAGGTTAAATATACAAATAAAATAAAATCAATTAAAAACAATAGCACATCAACATAAAAACATATAAACATAAATCTGAAAGCGTTGCTCAAACTCCCGTAACAGTCCCGTTATTTTATCTTTGAACCGCTTCATGTCTGCCACATGTTGGGTCGCGCACACATTTTTCAGACAGGGGAAGTGAGCTGCATTACCACCGGCAAGTTGCGTCTCCCACAATGACAGCTTCAACTTGAAAGAACGTATGCTGTCATAATACTGCGTGACAACTTTGTTGCGCCCTTGCAGCTGTTTGTTCAAGTTATCCAGGTGCTCTGTAACATCCACCATAAATGCAAGGTCCTGCATCCATTCTGCGGAATGAAATTCTAACACTGGTTTGCCCTTTTCTTCCATGAACTGTTCAATTTCTTCTCGTAAATCAAAGAAACGCCTCAGCACAGCACCTCGGCTTAACCATCTTACCTCAGTGTGGTATGGCAGGCCATAGATGTGGTCTTTCTATCTGAGAAGGCTGTCAAACTGACGGTGATTCAGGCTTCTGGATCGGATGAAATTAACAGTTTGGATGACCACCTTCATGACGTTATCCATCTTTAATGACTTGCAACACAAAGCCTCCTGGTGCAAAATACAGTGAAAAGTCAAAAAATCACGTCCTCCATTTGCAGATTGCACTTTCTCTCTGAACTTTGTCACAACGCCTGCTTTTTTCCCGATCATTGAGGGCGCACCATCTGTAGCCAGGCTGACAGCGCGGGACCAGTCCACTCCGACCCTGTCCAGCGCGCCGACGAGTGCTGTAAAAATATCAGCTGCTGTCGTTGTATCTGTCATCGGCACCAACTCCACGAACTCCTCGTGACGGTTAATGTGTCATCAACTCCGCGGATGAAAATGGCCAGTTGTGCAACATCTGTAATGTCCGTGCTTTCATCAATTGCAACCGAAAACGCAATAAATGACTTTACTTTTTGCTTCAACTGGCTGTCCAAATCCACTGAAAGATCGGAAATCCTGTCTGCAACTGTGTTTCTTGTCAGGCTGATATTTGCAAAAGCCTGCCGCTTTTCAGGGCACACAATCTCCGCTGCCTTCATCATGCATGTTTTTACAAATTCACCCTCACTAAATGGTTTTGAAGCCACTGCGATTTCATTAGCAATGAGGTAGCTAGCTTTCACTGCAGCGTCACTGATGTCTCGGCTGTGAGTAAACACAGACTGCTGTTTCTTCAGACCCGCCAACAGTTCATTCACCTTCTCTCATCTCCGCTGTCCTTGAAAGTTGTCATATTTGTCGGCATGAAGACTCACATAGTGGCGACGAAGGTTATATTCTTTCAGCACTGCAACATGCTCTGAACACACCAAACATACAGCTTTCCCATTCAATTCCGGGAATAAATAGGATGACTTTCTTGGAACACTCTGCACTCTGCGTCCACTTTTCTCTTTTTTGACAGAGACATATTGGGGCAATGAGGGTGCCAAAGCACATAATGTTAAAAGTAGAAGCCGTAATAAATATCGCGGGCAAAACAAAGTAGCTCATTGGCTGCACGTGCTTGACCTACTTGCTCTGCCCCGGTATAAACAGTTTGCTTGCTTAACACAATTGCGCCATCCAGTGGAAGCAATTGGAACAGCAGTTTATTTTATTGAAAAATTGCAGCGCATTTTTATACTTTACAAAATTATATTTAAAAAAATATTTAAAAAATTCTAACCAGACACCTAGGTATTTGTAGTTGTCCACATATTCTAAGACAGAGCCGCTGAGAGTAGTGATTCTAGTCGGGCAGGCGGGTGCAAGCAGCGTTCGATTGAAGAGCATGCATTTAGTTTTACTAGCGTTTAAGAGCAGTTGGAGGCCACGGAAGGAGTGTTGTATGGCATTGAAGCTCGTTTGGAGGTTTGTTAACACAGTGTCCAATGAAGGGCCAGATGTATACAAAATGGTGTCGTCTGCGTAGAGGTGGATCTGAGAGTCACCAGCTGCAAGAGCGACATCATTGATATACACAGAGAATAGAGTCGGCCCGAGAATTGAACCACGCCCATAGAGACTGCCAAAGGTCCAGACAACAGGCCCTCCGATTTGACACATTGAACTCTAGTTGAGAAGTAGTTGGTGAACCAGGCGAGGCAGTCGTTTGAGAAACCAAGGCTATTTAGTCTGCCAATAAGAATGCGGTGATTGACAGAGTCAAAAGCATTGGCCCTGTCAATGAAGACGGCTGCACAGTACTGTCTTATCGATCGCTGTTATTATATCGTTTAGGACCTTGAGCGTGGCTGAGGTACACCCATGACCAGCTCGGAAACCAGATTGCATAGCGGAGAAGGTACGGTGGGATTCTAAATGGTCGGTGACCTGTTTGTTAACTTGGCTTTCAAATACTTTCGAAAGGCAGGGCAGGATGGATATAGGTCTGGAACAGTTTGGATCTAGAGTGTTACCCCCTTTGAAGAGGGGGATGACCGCAGCAGCTTTCCAATCTCTGGGGATCCCAGACGATACGAAAGAGAGGTTGAACAGGCTGGTGGGTTGCGACAATTTCGGTGGCTAATTTTTAGAAAGAAAGGGTCCAGATTGTCTAGCCCAGCTGATTTGTAGGGGTCCAGATTTTGCAACTCTTTCAGAACATCAGCTATCTGAATTTGGGTGTAGGAGAAGTGGGGGGGGGCATGGGCAAGTTGCAGCTGGTGGCCGGGGTAGGGGTAGCCAGGTGGAAAGCATGACCAGCCGTAGCAAAATGCTTGTTGACATTTTCGATTATTGTAGATTTATCGGTAGTGACAGTGTTTCCTAGCCTCAGTGCAGTGGGCAGCTGGGAGGAGGTGCTCTTATTCTCCATGGACTTTACAGTGTCCCAAAACTTTTTGGAGTTAGTGCTACAGGATGCAAATTTCTCTTTGAAAAAGTTAGCCTTTGCTTTCCTAACTGATTGTGTATATTGGTTCCTGACTTCCCTGAAAAGTTGCATGTCGCGGGGGCTGTTCGATGCTAATGCCGTACGCCACAGGATGTTTTTGTGCTGGTCAAGGGCAGTCAAGTCTGGGGTGAACCAGGGGCTATATCTATTCTTAGTTCTGAATTTCTTGAATGGGCCATGCTTATTTAAGATGGAGAGGAAAGCACTTTTAAAGAACAACCAGGCATCCTCTACTGACGGAATGAGGTCAGTATCCATCCAGGATACCTGGGCCAGGTCAATTAGAAAGGCCTGCTCGCTGAAGTGTTTTAGGGAGCGTTTGACAGTGATGAGGGGTGGTCGTTTGACCGCGGACCCATTACGGACGCAGGCAGTGATCGCTGAGATCGAAGTTGAAGACAGCGGAGGTGTATTTAGAGGGTAAATTAGTCAGGACGATATCTATGAGGGTGCCCATGTTAACGGATTTAGGGTTGTACCTGGTAGGTTCCTTGATAATTTGTGTGAGATTGAGGGCATCTAGTTTAGATTGTAGGATGGCCGGGGTGTTAAGCATATCCCAGTTTAGGTCACCAAGCAATAAGAACTCTGAGGATAGATGGGGGACAATCAATTCACATATGGTGTTCAGGGCACAACTGGGGGCTGAAGGGGGTCTATAGCAAGCGGCAACAGTGAGAGACTTATTTCTGGAAAGGTGGATTTTTAGAAGTAGAAGCTCAAACTGTTTGGGCACAGACCTGGATAGTATGATAGAGCTCTGCAGGCTATCTCTACAGTAGATTGCAACTCCGCCCCCTTTGGCAGTTCAATCTAGACGGAAAATGTTGTAGTTGGGAATGGACATTTCTGAATCTTTGGTGGCCTTCCTAAACCAGGATTCAGACACTGCTAGAACATCAGGGTTGGCTGAGTGTGCTAACGCAGTGAATAACTCAAACTTAGGGAGGAGGCTTCTGATGTTAATATGCAAGAAACCAAGGCTTTTGCGATTACAGAAGTCAACAAATGATAGTGCCTGGGGAGCAGGAGTGATACTGGGGGCTACAGGGCCTGGGTTAACCTCTACATCACCAGAGGAACAGAGGAGGAGTAGAATAAGGATACGGCTAAAGGCTTTAAGAACTAGTCTTCTAGTGTGTTGGGTACAGAGAAGAAAAGGGGCCGATTTCCGGGCGTTGTAGAATTGATTCAGGGCATTATGTACAGACAAGGATATGGAAGGATATGAGTACAGTGGAGGTAAACCTAAGCTATGGGTAAAGATGAAAGAGAGGGCATCACTGGAGGCACCGATTGAGCCGGTCTCCGCGTGTGTGGGGGGTGGGACAAAGGATCTATCTGAGACAGGTTGAGCAGGACTGGGGGCTCTACATTAAAAAAATACAGTTAATATAGAACTAACCGAAACAGCAATAGGCAAGGCATATTGACATGGGAGATGGGCATAAAGCAGTCACAGGTGTTATTCGAGAGAGCTAAGACAACAGCTGGTAATGGCGACGAAAGTTTGAGCTGAGGCTAAACAGATCAACAAGATGGGGTACCGTATAAAGTAACAGTCCAGCAGGCATCAGCTGTGTAGCTGAGTGATCATAAGGTCCAGTGAACAGCAATAAGTAAGTCCGGGAGCAGTTCAGTGGCTGCTACGCTACAGGCTAGATGGAGGCACGGCTGTTTATTGCGTGTGCTAGCGGGCCGGGGCTAGCAGATGGATCTTTGTGGTCATCGCAACGGGAAGCCTGTTGAAACCACATCAGACGATTAATTCGGCAGACCAGTCGTGATGGATCGGCGGGGCTCCGTGTCAACACTAGGAGGTCCTGTCCGGTTGACAGAGAGGTAGATAGACGGGAGATGGGCCTGGCTCGAGGCTAGCTCAAGGCTAACTGGGGTTAGCTTCAGGACAGTGGTGATTAGTGGTGATTAGCCAACAACTACAACAGCCATTCGGTTGCAGCTAGCTAGTTGCGATGATCCGGTGTTAAGGTCCAGTGATAGCTCGATAGCGCGATGTGCAGACTGGCCGATAATTGTCCAGGCTAGAGCTGGCTGGTAGGTAGCGCAGGCCACGGCCACGGACAATGGTGAAGACCGCTAACGGTGGCTATAGCAAGTAGCTAGTTAGCTGGCTAGTTTCAGCCAGAGTTTTTTTTTGTCATTTTAGCAGACGCTCTTATCCAGAGCGACTTACAGGAGCAATTAGGGTTAAGTGCCTTGCTCAAGGGCACGTCGACAGATTTTTCACCTAGTCGGCTCGGGGATTAGAACCAGCGACCTTTCAGTTACTGGCACAACGCTCTTAACCACTAAGCTACCTGTATGAGGAAATAATAGAATCCGTTCCACATTGGGTGAGGCGGGTTGCAGGAAAGTATATTTAGTTAAAGGATGGAAAGTGAGATTGAGAAATATATACGAAAAAGACAAAACAAAAAACTGGCTATTTACATGAGGACACTACAGAAAACATGACCGCACTGCTATGCCATCTTGGATCATGTGGATCATGAAGCCTCTATCTCCCATCATTGATCAGCTAAAGTTTTTGCACCCACATTTTTCTATCAGTTTTCGATTATAGAAATTGAAGTTGATCCTGACTTCTTAACCTCTGTCTGTTATTACCCAAATTAAAGTTAGCCAGGCTAGCCCCACACAATCAATAGCCATTCTTACCTCTAGGTACAGCACAGAATGTCAGTGTTGTTTTTCCAGCCCATTGTAAAACTATGAAACCTCAGATGGGTATGTGAATGGACTGTGAATTTATGGTTGGCTGTGGACCGTTGGTCGATCTGGCTGATCGAGATACGAAAACATCCTTTGTGCGAGTCAGTCAAACCCAGTGGCAACAAAGTGAAACGCGGGGCCCTTGTGGTCATTCTGGTTGGTTTTCGCCCAACTTTAACCAAAAGGTCTGGAAAAACAATCTGTGCTGGAGTTGAACTTGGACGATTCCACGTACAAGAGCTGGTAGGTGGTTAAAACATCAGACAGAGGAGATGCCAATGGCCTGTAAGAAAAGTGATTGAGAAATGGGTTCCACAATGTATGTTAAAGCTATTAAATTATTTCCTGGACAAAGCGCTTGAAAACATATTTTAATAACCAGCTTGAATTAAGGCTTCTCTGAAACATATTACCTTGGGTGTAATGAGCATTGTCTGCTTGGAGGGAACAGGGAACATAAGTTTAAAACATGACCAAGACGAGACATATTTAATGTTGAAGCAATGGCTTGTTCTGCAAGGCATGTAATGCATGTAACACTCCAGTTGTGGTGTCCTTGAGGTAAACTATTTCTATGATGGTTGGCCTTGATTCTGTGCTGTATTTTAAGACAAAGATGTTGTCATGACTACTGCCTAAAGGGGTGTTTTTAGAACTGAGTCAATTTTAGGCTATGTCAAGTCTATTGTTTTAACTCAAGAAAATCAATGTACTATTTTTCGTAACAGAAAAGGGATTAGCAAAGATTTGCACAAGGATAAACTTTTTAACTTTATCTCAAAACAAAAATTGGGTCTGGATTTGATGTATCGTTTTTGATCGTTACTTTCTAAAAAATACCAGCCTCCAATCATAAGATATTTGAGTGAAGCATGAACAAAGCAGGTTTGTGATGAGGGCTTCAGCACTTGGCGTTCCTAGGACATTTCCTCTGCTCATGTGGCAGATCAAATTGCCTAACAACGTTTAAAACCTCCAGTAGAAATATTTTCTGAAATTAAGATTTAGTAATGTCCCTAGTACCTCACACAGAGGAAATTAACTTGGAGAATGTTCCTTCTGGGATTTTTGCACACATAGCTTATTTAGGTCACTCAACTTCAAGACTTTAGTGTAGGTCCACCCAACCCGGAAACTTTTTCATACACTTTTGTTAGAATAAGGAGTCATGTCAACTATCTGCATCAACAGGAAAATGTCAAGATTGCTCAGAAAATAATGCTGTGGTTTGGTGTACATTTGGTGTTCAATTGTACATTTGGTGTTCATGAAGCCTAATTTACATATGATTACACTCGAAGTACAGCGGGACCCAACTGTTCAGTGGTAATGCTGTAATCAATGCAGAATGTACTCTGGTCATTTCCTCCTTTTGGGGTGAATAAAACAGGAAGTTGCCCTGTTTGGCCTGCCCTGCCCGTTTGGCAGCCCCGAGCGTTGTAACAGGCTTCCTGTCTGCCTGCCCGTCATCCCTGGAAAATGCAGAGCGGCCATTAAGGGTAATTGGCAACGTTCTGCAGCAGCAGGCAGGATGGGATTCCAGCCGCCTGTCACTAATTACAGTACTACAGCCTTTTTAAAACTGAAATCACAGGCCTTTGCTTTCAGCCGTTTAGGAACTGCACTGTCATCTATCACTTTCCTAGATCAAGGTCATTGATGTTGCGTGAAGGTACGCAAGCAGGTTTTATAGCGGGCTCATTTGCTAGTCGAGGCCCATATAAATGATATTAATGGGGTATCTTGTTTTTGGTCTGAGGTTTTTTCTCCCCATGTTTTGAGGTCATATCCACAGTTGCCTCGGCTTGCCAAGATTTCCCTTCTCACAGGCTGTTAAGTTAATGATCTCTCTCTACGTGTTGTTTCTGTTTCGCTGTGACTAGGCCGCTGACGACATGGACCCCAACCCTGGGTCATGGAGGACAAGGCCGGCGCCCGGTGACCTGGATCCCTATGAGAGGGAGCGAGAGAGGAGTACCAGGCCAGACGTAGGGTCCAGCAGAGGGACTGGGACCACAGCTTCCAGACCAGCGCTCTTGTCCAATAGGGGTCAGGCTGGCCGGGTGGAGGGGAAGACCGGGCGCGGCAATCGACCGTTGAGCAATCGTCAGACAGACGACTAAACCGGCCAACCGTCTTAGTCACTCGCTTCATAATGTCCAGGTAGGATATGTCAAAGCAAAGTCCCAGGAACCTGCTGTCTGGCCAAGCATTGCTTATTGATAAGAGAATATTTAATGTCTGATAAGGTTGATATATAATGTGTCTGATAAAGTTTATATGGTAGGGGTGTACCGGTACACATATTCGTCCTGAACCGTTCGGTATGGGGACCTTGGTTCGGTCTGCACTGTGAACCCAAATTAATGTCAAAAGTTTGGACACACCTACTCATTCAAGGGTTTTTCTTTATTTTTACTATTTTTTACATTGTAGAATAATAGTGAAGACATCAAAACCATGAAATAACACATATGGAATCATGTAGTAACCAAAAACGTGTTAAACAAATCAAAATATATTTGAGATTTGAGATTCTTCAAATAGCCACCCTTTGCCTTGATGACAGCTTTGCACACTTGGCATTCTCTCAACCAGATTCATGAAGTAGTCACCTGGAATGCATTTCAATTAACAGGTGTTCCTTCTTAAAAGTTAATTTGTGGAATTTCTTTCCTTCTTAATGCGTTTGAGCCAATCAGTTGTGATGTGACAAGGTGGTGGGGGGTGGGTGGGGGGGGTTGTGGTGGTATACAGAAGATGGCCCTATTTGATAAAAGACCAAGTCCAAGAAGAACAGCTCAAATAAGCAAAGAGAAACGACAGTCCATCCTTACTTTAAGACATGAAGGTCAGTCAATACAGAACATTTCAAGAACTTTGAAAGTTTCTTCAAGTGCAGTCGCAAAAACCATCAAGCGCTATGATGAAACTGGCTCTCATGAGGACCTCCACAGGAATGGAAGTCCCAGAGTTACCTCTGCTGCAGAGGATAAGTTCATTAGAGTTACCAGCCTCAGAAATTGCAGCCCAACACAGACACATCTCAACATCAACTGTTCAGAGGGGACTGTGTGAATCAGGCCTTCATGGTCAAATTGCTGAAAAGAAACACCAATAAGAAGAAGAGACCTGCTTGGGCCAAGAAACACGAGCAATGGACATTAGACCGGTGGAAAGTTGTCCTTTTGTCTGGAGTCCAAATCAGAGATTTTTGGTTCCAAACGCTGTGTCTTTATGAGACGCGGTGTGGGTGAACGGATTATCTCCGCATGTGTAGTTCCCACCGTAAAGCATGGAGGAGGAGGTGTTATGGTGTGGGGGTGCTTTGCTGGTGACACTCTGTGATTTATTTAGAAATCAAGGTACACTTAACCAGCATGGCTACCACAGCATTCTGCAGCGATACGCCATCCCATCTGGTTTGGGCTTAGTGGGAATGTCATTTGTTTTTCAACAGGACAATGACCCAACACACCTCCAGGCTGTGTAAGGGCTATTTTACCAAGAAGGAGAGTGATGGAGTGCTGCATCAGATGACCTGGCCTCCACAATCCCCCGACCTCAACCAGAGTTACATATAAACCAGATGGTTTGGGATGAGTCGGACCGCAGAGTGAAGAAAAGGCAGCCAACAAGTGCTCAGCATATGTGGGAACTCCTTCAAGACTGTTGGAAAAGCATTCCAGGTGAAGCTGGTTGAGAGAATGCCAAGAGTGTGTAAAGCTGTCATCAGGGCAAAGGGTGGCTATTTGAATAATCTGTTTAACACTTTTTTGGTTACTACATGATTCCATATGTGTTATTTCATAGTTTTGATGTCTTCACTATTACTCTACAATGTAGAAACTAGTAAAAATAAAGAAAAACCCTTGAATGAGTAGGTGTGTCCAAACTTTTGACTGGTACTATATATATGAGAGAAAAAAACACTAGGCCTATTGGCTATGCCGACACTGCGTTGTATGCCTCTTGAGTAAATCTGAGCTGAAACAAACATTTCAGGCTATTCCGTTAAAACAGCTAGAGCCTTAATTTGCGCATCTGTCCTTTTGTGAGGCGCAGCTGGGAACTAGTTCTGTATGATGGCGAGTGGTTGGGTCGATTAAACCAGGAAGATTCTCCATTGTTTAAATATCCAGTTTGGGAACATTTTGGCTTCCCAGTATATTGCAACCGTGATGGACAATGAGAATAGCCTATGCAGCTGCCAACACCTCAAACATGTTGACACATTTACGTCGATATCACCCCAGTATTCCTTCCACCGTAGCAAGACAGAAACGCACGAAAACAACAACACAACCTATGCATCCAAGCAGCCCTTTGCAGCTGATTCTGACCGGGCCAAATAAATTACAAGAGCGTTAGGTATGTTTATAGTCGCGGATATGCGCCCATTCTCGGTGGTTGAGAATGGGGTGTTTCAGCACCTCGTCAAAGTGCTCGAGCCACGTTACGAACTTCGCCCTCGCGCACCCATTTCAGCAAACGGGTAGTACCCCCTCTATATAAGCAGGCTAAAGCCGAAGTTGTCAGTGAATTGACCAATGCACCCAGTGTAACGCTTACTACAGACGGATGGCCCTCCAGGGCTACAGAGCTCTACTTAACAGTGACAGCCCATCACATGACCCCGGAGCGGGAAATGAGAAGTACCGCGCTACAGACACGCCCCCTTTATGAGAGTCAGTGCGCATCTTTTTCTCCCTATAAGAAAACATTATAGCATAGACCTATACAATGTCTGAGCCATGTTTACATATTGATTTCACATGCATATTGCACTTTATTTTAGTGTTGTTGAGTAATCGTGTGTTTTCATTTAAGAAAATACCAAGTGTTGGTACTCCTGTTGGTGCTCTCATCAGACATTATATGACTCATGATCATATATGGAGTCAGGAATACCAACACTTTGGATTTCTTAAATAAACCAAAATTAACTACAGTAACTGTTGGCAATTAATTTTCCCGCTCTACCGAAACCGAACCGTAATCCCAAAACCGCAATAAGTACCAAACTGTGACCCCCAAAACCACAATACGTACCGAACCGTGACCCCAAAACCACAATACGTACCGAACCGTGGGTGTGGTTGATGCTGTATAGTGTTATCAACTGACGATAACAGGAAGGATTATCTTCTCATCTCACTGAAGACCTGTGTTAGCCATGACTATTACAACTACTGTATTTCTATTGGTGGGAATCTTTTTAGAACTCGGCCAGAGGATAAAAATATGATTCCAGACTGAGCCACTGGAGACTGCTTGACTGCACTTCTTACTTTAATCAAAGGATGTGCTAGTTTAATTACTCCTACTCTAATGATGCCAGCCAGCCCTCTCTGAGTGTACGACTTGTGCTCTCTTTTTTTCCAGAGCTCTCCATCCCCCCAAACTGCACAACAAGGAGGAATGTACTGCATCTCACATCTCTAACCCCCCCAGCAACAGCAACAGCAGTGGCAGGCAAGTTCCTGCCAAGTCCCTGTCCAGCACCAACCCATGCTTCTCTGAGTCTAAAAACAAGATGGCCACCTGTAAAACCTTCCACCACACTCTCCATCTGCACCAATAATGTGTATAAACCCTGGATGACTGACAGGGGGCGCTGTATTGAAGCCACCGCGCAGCCATCTTGGTACTCCTCCATTGTAAAAAAAGATTTGGGAAGCTACAGAAATGCATTTATTAATGTCTACATACGTTTTTGACATTCTATTACAGAGACTTTAATGCATACTTTTAAATTATATTATGTGAGCTAAACATAAAAAAAAAAAATATATATATATATAAATTAAATCCTTACAGTATTTTTGGGAGAGAGTACTAATGTTACTGTCCCCACTACAACAACAAAATACTTAAATACAGGTAATTATGACCTTAAAACATTGAAATGAAATACTGTAGAATTCCATTCATTCCTATGGAGGACTGCTCCTACTGGGGAGTGCCAATATGGCCGACTGATATGTCAGCAATCCAGGGTTTATATACGTCATTGATCTGCACAGACCACTTCAGTTGTATTATAATATGCTCATATACTGTATCGCGATGGAGTGGACCTCACCACCAGGCAACGTGTACCCTCTTCCGCTTCTTCTCCTACCTGATGTATTATAATGTATTGCTCAGACTTGACAAGGGAGAGATGCTCACTCGAGTGACTGGGTCTAGAGTTGTGTGTGGGGGGGGGAGAGACACAGGAAGGAAGGATTTGTTGTCTTTCAGAATGGACCGTTACAAGACCTCACTTTGGAACTTCTAAGCGGAGCTCCCCGAGCTACACAATGGATGTGAACAGAAACGGGGAGCGAATTACTTGGATTTTTGTAAATGTGCTCTGAACTTGTAAAAAAAAAAAATTAATTTGGTGAACTTTTGTCCATGTGTTTGCTTCATACTGACAACCAAAGCAGTTTTTGCAGGGTTTTATTTTGCACATCGTACACATACACCTATCTATTTTCAACCCACAAACATGACTATCGTCCCAGAGAATGCATAATGTGGGCCTAAAAGAAGGTTGAATGTAGGGCTTTGAGGAAGTTTGCATGATTCAACATACTGTATAAGAGGAATATTTTGGAGTTATGTGCTTCCAGTTTCCCAGCATGCTCTCTGCTTCAAGAACAACAAAGACAAGGACCCTGTCATAGATACACATTCTTATTTTCTTATAGGCTGCATACACAATATCCTCTTCAACATCCGTCCCTATGCAATAAGGAAGATAATAGCCAAGTACTTTGATCAACAACCTTCAAATTGTGCTTTATTTTGTTTCTCAGTAATTCGCTCCCTGTTGCTCGCCACGGTCTCTTCCCCCTCCTCAACTGGACTCTAGAATTTGTCTGTTGGGACAAACAGCAGAAAGGAAGGTCCATCCCCCTTTGTCTGCACTCAATGAATGATGGAATGCACTTATTTAAGCTTGGGGGACATGTATTTGTCATCTGGAACAGGACTACTATTCCCAGGGTGCTCTGCTTCAGCGCACCTTCCTCCACCTGGAACTGCTGCCCTGGATCTAGCAGTAAAATGTGCAGCGCTGCTATGAACAGCCAATCAGACATAGGAAGCAAGGCGTTGGGCTCGGATTGTACAATCACCACAAGGAACAATCAGTCCACATACACGCGACTGGGTCTGCGGTGCGAGTCGTCTCAACTTCTCCCCATTTCTATAGAAGTGTATTTTGTTGTAATATTGAAACTGGACTTTTCGTTGTTGGATTAGGGAGGGTTCTCTGTCACTCTGGCCAGGAAACATATCATGGGGGTGACATAGAAACACAACCAGTCTGGCAGGTGGATCTAGATTACCTAGTTTTGAAGTCTGATGTACTCATACAAGCAATACTCTGAACTCTGAGCTACAAACTCTGGTCGGAAGGGCGCCATGTCACATCAGGAATGACAGCTAAACCTGAGAATAGCCTTTGCTTGGTGGCTTGGCTGTCATTTTAAAGCAAAAGAGCGAAATCATCTCCCCCTCAGATCCTATTGGAGAGTCACTGTATTATTACACCATGCAATGACTAGAAAGTTCGGGACAGAATGGGTTAATCCAGGTGGTAATGCGGTTCGTATCCTTCCACCAACTGCTTGTTCACTAGCTCTCTTGGAGGTGTCGTCAGTCAGATGATCCCAAGTGTCATACTATGTGGGATTGACCGGAGAGGTAGGAGAAGTTTCCACTTGATACTGGTCAGTCATTGTCATTTAGCCTTGCCTGTATAGTACCAGCCAACCAGCATTTTCACTGTTTAGCTTTCATATTTATTAGTTATTTACTACAAAATGCATATGCCTATTTTTCATTGTGAACGTTGCAGTTTGGTGATGGGGACCTACCATTTACAGTCCTTTAGATTTCCTAGTGTATTGGTTATGGGAAATGGAAGAAGTCATTACACACAAAGAATACAAGTATAATCACCCCTAACCCCGAAATCACCACCTTGTATTCCTCTAACATTGTGGGAATGGGAGGTGCAATTTCCTCCTGCTGGCTACACATTACTAAGCTGTTGAGCCTAGGATATGTGAATTACTCACTTGTTCCCCTTAAATAATTATTTCTCCACTTACTGTCATTGCTGTGAGTGTTCCTCTGGTGCTGCTCTAAAAATATATCTAAACATATTGGTGCCTTGAGTTAGAGAGAGGGGACTGGGATATATTGAAAAAAGGTTGGTCTACTGGTTATTGTGTGGACAAGTATAATGAATGCAGTCATTACACATTTACAAAGATTTTTGCATTTGGAGATAATATTTTCTAGAAGACCGTTGTGGTTTCAATTGAAGCAACAAAAAAAATCCAGATATGTAAAAGACCTTCAATCTTTTGAATTTAATCGTTTTTTTGTTTTTCCAAAAAAATCTTAAAAGGACTCATAAAAAAGAATGTTTGCTGCACAAAATGTTCTGCCCTTTGGATTCGCTTGTCAGAAGTGCTCTGGCTCGGCATCATAAAGCATTAGTGTTGCCATGTGGCCCCTTGCACGGCTACTGGCCCATCTGCGAACATGTGTTTAGTGCAAACACACATCGCTCGATGCTGTTCAGAAGCCCGGCGCAGATGTGCCATGGGCTACGTGATGACTTAGCCACTTCAGAAGGCTTCTGTTGTTGACCAGTCCTCGGTTACCAGGATGACGACCGCCAGCAGGCCACTCGTTCCTAATTCGTATTTCCGACCTCATCACTTCTTTCCTGCACAGTGGTTCTGAGAAGGGAAAAGTACAGTGGTTTCAGTTTCCCCTCCTTCCCCTCCTCCTTCCCCTCCAAGAATGCCTTGATTCTTAACGACCGTGATAAGCAGTGGTAGTTCTGAGTGCCGTTTTGCAGGCTGCCAAAGCTTGCCGGCAGACACTGATATACAGCCCCCGAGTAGCCGAAAGGTTGAAGGTCAAGGCTGGAGCTAATCGCGTCTTTCCCTTGGACTTTGGGGGTTATAAATACTGGGAGGAAAGCAAAACGATTTGGCAGTGGCCAGCACTAACACGAAATGGAGGCAGTTGATGAGTGCCAGTCAACTGGCTCGCTCCGATGTGTAAGCCAAAATAAGCCAAAATCCACGTGCTAGTGCTCGTTGTCCATCATAGCCAAAGGGTTTATGTGTGATGCTCATATAGAAGTGTCTGTGCAGACTCTCGTTGCAATTCACTCCCTAGGGACATTTTGATAGTCGGCAGTTAGCTAGTGAACTCCAGCCCATCTTAATGAGGTGCTGATTTCAGAGGTCCGTGTCAAAGTTGAGCCCAGGCACGTCACAGACTGTCATTCCCATAGACAATACATTACCATGGGTCGGATATCATCATATTTCATTGATCCTATGATGCAAGGCCAGCACCCATGACCCACCCCCTTCCCCCTCCCCCACCGTACAGTCTCCCCTGGCCACTTACATTCTACCCTACCCTCCTACACTCCAAGGGGAGTCGGGGGGGGTTCCAGGATGACAGCAGCTGTTAGAAAACATAGGTTTGATGTGCTCTCCAAGGTTTGTCCTGGAGATGGGCTTTAAAGAAAGAGGCTTTTTAAAGGCTGAAACACCATCCCCCCCAGCAGCAACGCACGTCCACTTCTTCCCTACATGGCCCCTATGTACACAAACACTGCTGTAACATTACATTTGACATGGCCTCACTCTGCCCATCTAGGGGTCAGCAAGAGGGGCTTCACCTGATTTGGGGTAGAGGGAGGGGATGAGGTTGTTCCATCAGCACTCCTTACCACACTTTTGAGAGAGTCCAGACTGAACTGGAATTCAAAATAAGGCATTGCAGTGGTTCAAAGGGCAATGGTTCTAAAGAGTGAGCATCACAGATCTTTTGTCTGCTCAGATAATCAAGAGTGATCGCTGCTGTAGAGAGATTGTCAGATTAGGTATGATCGGAGAAGGTCAGAGGAAGACTAGGTTTAGACAGGAAAAACCCTCGCCAATTTGAGATGAGAACTAAACTCTTAACACTCCTCATTATGTAACTTCTGGTGTATAAACATCCGTTATTTACGAGCCATTGTTTTTTCCTCTTCCTCCAAAGTAGAGTAGAATGTAGTTAGTGGAGCGAGACCAGAGGGGCCAGAGAGCGGAAATGGCTCTTTTGGAGTGACTTGGCATTGGTTCTGAAAGGCCTCCTTTGTAAGGCGAGGGTTCATGGTGTCATTGGACATCAGAAACAGTAATCTGCACTTAACCAGCACTTAAATTAAGACCCTACATAAGTAAGCCCTCTTTTGTCAAAAGTTGATTTTGCGTTTATCCCTGAGAATTGTATTCCACTCTGTGATTTTTCTTCTTCTTCACTGGATGTATGGTCATCAAAGATGTGTGTATATATATATTGTAAATGTGTGTTTTTGCACCGGCCAAATTGAAATTGATAAATTGCTTGGAGCAATTATGAAACAACTCGTCCGATAGCGTGAGGAGCTGTGGACTGTCACGTTTATTGTACAGATTATTATAAAGTGCTTCATTTTTTAAACAATTGATTTCGTGAGGCATGGCACTCGATCACGTCAGTGTCTTTTCCTTCTAACATGGTGCCAAAATCATTCCACAGTGTTTCCAGTTTACACTCTGTGAGACAGCGCTAGTGTTTTCCAAGATGGATACCCTGTCTCTTCAACTATTTGTGCTGAAATAAGGGGAAATATTCAATTTGAGGGTTTCTTTTGTTTTTCGCCCATGTATTTTTTTGTTTCAGTTTTGTAAAACAAAATATGTCTTATTTTGGAAGCCGTATCGGATAGATTTTATTTAAGAAAATCTTGTAATTTTGTAAAGTGGGCCTTATTGAAATATATGTCGGATTTTTTTGTTTTCTAGATATGCATCTTTCTCATTAATGCACTCCTGGAGAGTACTTTTCCTATTTTGTTTTGTTGTTTTAATGTGAGAGATGTCTCATGATCTTGAGCTATGACACGAGATGGCAAACCGACAGAGACTTGTCATAGTCGTTGAAGAATGAGAGTAATGTACGTTTTTTTATCAGGAGCATGTCTACTCAGAGTCCACGCAGTCTAAAGTCATTCACCATGTGGTATCCTGTTATTAGCGGTTCAGGAATCAGTCATTCTACCAAGTTCTCTGTTTTCTCTCTCATTCATGGTTTGTTCATCTTGTGTGCTGCCAAAGAAAGAGATGTTCAGGCCTCGAGACACACACCTACACACACTCCAACATGAACAAAAACACAAACTGGATATTCTCCACACACACTCCCACATAGACACACAGAGGAACTTCGTCCTGTACAATCAACTAGGGTAGTTGCAACTCATGTATTTTATATTGCAGTGCGTTTATAAATGGATAGAAATGACTATTGGACAGCTGGAGGGAACCTACAGTCGTATCAAAGAGAGAAAAATGTATGTTTTGAAATCAGATCAAAAGGGTTATTATGGATGTCGCTGCTCTGAGCTTCTCTCTGTGTCAGTGATACACTGTAAACTGTGCGGGATGCTTTTTCTGTCCTAGGGTAATACGTTTGTGCATGTTTAACCTTACCGCATTCTGCATGTAGGTCTCTCGAAGCTGCCGACTGTACAGTGGACTATGTATTCCAATAAAATAAAAAACCAACCTGTTTGTGACCATGTTTTTGTGTCTATCTTGACTATACTTTGTGTTATGGGAAAGTGGAAAAAAAAAACACTCAACAGTGTTCAGGTCTTCACCTTCCGGAGACATTTGAAACCCCACCTCTTTAAGGAATACCTGGGATAGGATAAAGTAATCCTTCTACCCCCCCTAAAAATAAAAAAATAAAATAAATAAATTGTAAAGTGGTTATCCCACTGGCTATAGGGTGAATGCACCAATTTGTAAGTCGCTCTGGATAAGAGCGTCTGCTAAATGACGTAAATGTAATGTAAATGTAAATGTCTTTCATTTTAGTTTAATGATTTGACAGCACCTTACCCTAGTGTGTGTGTGTGTGCGTGTGCGTGCACGGAAGTGTGTTTGGGTGAGAGCAACACTTCCATTGCTTTTATATCACCTGCAATTGAGGCTTGGTTAGTGAGAGGCTTTTGACCGTGTGCAAGATAGGCAAACTAGCAGACAAATTAGGCAAATGCATCAGGTGAGAGGAGGAAACTCTTGTGGAATGCCTAGTCACACAAACCTTTCTATTAAACAGCACTGCCAGGCTGTGAGAAGTCTAGGGGTTGTTCCCGGACAGTCTTACAGCCAGCAGGTCTAGTAACAGGGTTATAGAGTGGTTCTGGAGACTTAGCATGCATATTCTTTTACGAGTTTGTCTATATAAAAATGATTTTAAAACGGTTGCGGAGACACCCGGCACATCAGTTGTACAACCTGAGTGTAAATTATCCCATTGATTGAACTCTGGAAATGTGCTACATGGCTTTAGTTTGGGGGTACAATGCAGAAAAGGTTTGGGGAACCACTGTCAGGAGGTTCAATCAGATCATAATCTGTCACAAGGTTGTCTGCTGGATAGGGATTTCACTGTGAACCACTGAGCATGGTACCCAGGTCCGATCTGGCATGGGTGACCTAAATGTTGTGTGTGTGTGTGAAATCAAGCATACAAATTAATCATACTCTATGCAAAATTGTAATCTATGCAAATTCGTACGGTGAGAGAGAACTGTTTCAACCACCAAGAGCAAAACTTTTGAATATAAACGCCTAGGGATATTTACTCAATTAAACTGCCAAGTGTGTCTCAGTTGGTAGAGCATGGCACTTGCAACGCCAGGGTTGTGGTTTTGATTCCCACAGGGGACCAGTATTAACAATCTGAAAAAGTATGCACTCACTACCGTAAATCGCTCTGGATAAGAGTGTTTGCTAAATGACTAAAATGTTTTTTTTTTTATGAAATGTAAAACGACACAAAAACAGGATGCGTCTGTGCAGTACTTTCCTGTATACAGACAGATATGATTTATGTTTCAAAGTGGTTCTAGAACAATAAGGAACATGAGCTTACATGCATTTTGACATTCACAGCAATGTGATACTGTATGTGTCCATAGATTATTTTCCAATAATTCTACTGTCATCCTGACTTGGGTCTGAGTATCAATAGCGGTACCTCGTCTACAAGTTCATTCTTGGAACTGCTGTCGCATCTTGTGACTGGCATACGTGTACCGAGTGTGTGGGAGAGAAAGTGAGGTGTGTGTCTGGGTACATTTTTCACCCCACCTGTGATGTCTGTACAGGCTGCTGTGTGAGTCTCAAGGCTGTTGGAGGAGATGCGTTCAGACAGGCCTCAGCCTTGTGTAACTAACCTCTACCAGCATGGAGACGCACACCTGACAGTAGGAGAGGAAAGTCGTGTTAGAGAACTCCAATGGAAACTGTTGTGTGTGTGTGTATATATATAATAACATAAAGCCCACTAGCCACCCACTACTGCCCCATGGTGAACCGCACATGGAAATAACCTAGTGCCAACCTTGATGAGAGCTATTTCAATACATTTCCCAACCGAATTTACTATAGTTAAGTCAAACCTCTCTACTGTGGTCTTATGGCCCTCATGCCCAGGGAAAATCTCACTAATAATATAGGGGTACTGAACTATGTTCCCAAACCGCCCAGTGCAATTTCTCCATTGGTCCATCAGACCCCCACAATGGCGTTGGCTGCCAAAGCCTGTCCGGGCCACCACACACACACGCTCCAGGGAGCAGGCCAAATGGTCAGAAGGGTCAGGGAGAGGACCGGGAGAATCAGTCCTACATAAACACTGAGGCCACCCAGGTCACAGATGTGTGGCTATATCCCAATTATCTCTCCTTTCTCCCAAAGTGTGCATTTGTTCACTGCCCTTTACTGATTTGAAAGCAAATTACTGCTATAAAATCAGGCAGGTCACCCATGATACAAATCAGTATTCGACGCCCATCCATGTCTGAGGATGTTGGGAGATGACGTGGAAACCCAACCTGATCTCAGAGCATGTCTTATTATTCTGTATGTAAATCCGAGACACTCCATTTAGTATGATATGTTACGTTTCGTACGGTATGCATTAATTTGTGGATGTACGTACAGAATGTTATGAATTTGCAAAAAGTACAATGCGTTACAAATTCCAATTTGTTGTGGCAAAC
>NW_025533463.1:0-30000 GCF_020615455.1 Coregonus clupeaformis
TGTTTGGATTTTGTTTGTGGATTTGGTTTGTGGATTTGGTTTGTGGATTTGGTTTGTGGATTTGGTTTGTGGATTTTGCTAGGGAGGATTTTGATTGTGGATTTTGTTTGTGGATTTTGTTGGTGGATTTTGTTTTTGGATTTTGTTGGTGGATTTTGTTGGTGGATTTTGTTTTTGGATTTTGTTGGTGGATTTTGTTGGTGGATTTTGTTGGTGAATTTTGTTGGTGGATTTTGTTTTTGGATTTTGTTGGTGGATTTTGTTGGTGGATTTTGCTGGGGAGGATTTGGTTTGTGGATTTTGTTTGTGGATTTTGTTTTTGGATTTTGTTTTTGGATTTTGTTTTTGAATTTGGTTTGTGGATTTGGTTTGTGGATTTGGTTTGTGGATTTGGTTATTGGATTTGGTTGGTGGATTTGGTTTGTGGATTTGGTTGGTGGATTTTGCTGGGGAGGATTTTGTTTGTGGATTTTGTTTGTGGATTTTGCTGTGGAGGATTTTGTTGGTGGATTTGGTTGGTGGGTGTTGTTTGTGGATCTAGTTGGTGGATTTGGTTGGTGGATTTTGTTTTTGGATTTTGTTTTTGGATTTTGTTGGTGGATTTTGTTGGTGGATTTTGTTTTTGGATTTTGTTAGTGGATTTTGCTGGGGAGGATTTTGTTTGTGGATTTTGTTTGGGGATTTTGTTTGTGGATTTTGTTTGGATTTTGTTGGTGGATTTTGTTTTTGGATTTTGTTTTTGGATTTTGTTGGTGGATTTTGTTGGTGGATTTTGCTGGGGAGGATTTGGTTTGGGGATTTGGTTTGTGGATTTGGTTTGTGGATTTGGTTTGTGGATTTGGTTTGTGGATTTGGTTGGTTGATTTTGTTGGTGGATATTGCTGGGGAGGATTTTGTTTGGGGATTTTGCTGGGGAGGATTTTGTTGGTGGATTTGGTTGGTGGGTTTTGTTTTTGGATTTTGTTAGTGGATTTGGTTATTGGATTTGGTTGGTGGATTTGGTTGGGGAGGATTTTGTTTGTGGATTTTGTTTGTGGATTTTGTTTGTGGATTTTGTTTTTGGATTTTGTTGGTGGATTTTGTTGGTGGATATTGCTGGGGAGGATTTTGTTTGGGGATTTTGCTGGGGAGGATTTTGTTGGTGTTTTTGGTTGGTGGGTTTTGTTTTTGGATTTTGTTTTTGGATTTTGTTGGTGGATTTTGTTGGTGGATATTGCTGGGGAGGATTTTGTTTGGGGATTTTGCTGGGGAGGATTTTGTTGGTGTTTTTGGTTGGTGGGTTTTGTTTTTGGATTTTGTTGTTGGATTTGGTTATTGGATTTGGTTGGTGGATTTGGTTGGGGAGGATTTTCTTTGTGGATTTTGTTTGTGGATTTTGTTTGTGGATTTTGTTTGTGGATTTGGTTTGTGGATTTGGTTTGTGGATTTGGTTTGTGGATTTTGCTAGGGAGGATTTTGATTGTGGATTTTGTTTGTGGATTTTGTTGGTGGATTTTGTTTTTGGATTTTGTTGGTGGATTTTGTTGGTGGATTTTGTTTTTGGATTTTGTTGGTGGATTTTGTTGGTGGATTTTGTTGGTGAATTTTGTTGGTGGATTTTGTTTTTGGATTTTGTTGGTGGATTTTGTTGGTGGATTTTGCTGGGGAGGATTTGGTTTGTGGATTTTGTTTGTGGATTTTGTTTTTGGATTTTGTTTTTGAATTTGGTTTGTGGATTTGGTTTGTGGATTTGGTTTGTGGATTTGGTTTGTGGATTTGGTTGGTGGATTTGGTTTGTGGATTTGGTTGGTGGATTTTGCTGGGGATGATTTTGTTTGTGGATTTTGTTTGTGGAATTTGCTGGGGAGGATTTTGTTGGTGGATTTGGTTGGTGGGTGTTGTTTGTGGATTTAGTTGGTGGATTTGGTTGGTGGATTTTGTTTTTGGATTTTGTTTTTGGATTTTGTTGGTGGATTTTGTTGGTGGATTTTGTTTTTGGATTTTGTTGGTGGATTTTGCTGGGGAGGATTTTGTTTGTGGATTTTGTTTGGGGATTTTGTTTGGGGATTTTGTTGGTGGATTTTGTTGGTGGATTTTGTTTTTGGATTTTGTTTGGGGATTTTGTTTGTGGATTTTGTTGGTGGATTTTGTTTTTGGATTTTGTTTTTGGATTTTGTTGGTGGATTTTGTTGGTGGATTTTGCTGGGGAGGATTTGGTTTGGGGATTTGGTTTGTGGATTTGGTTTGTGGATTTGGTTTGTGGATTTGGTTTGTGGATTTGGTTGGTGGATTTTGTTGGTGGATATTGCTGGGGAGGATTTTGTTTGGGGATTTTGCTGGGGAGGATTTTGTTGGTGGATTTGGTTGGTGGGTTTTGTTTTTGGATTTTGTTGGTGGATTTGGTTATTGGATTTGGTTGGTGGATTTGGTTGGGGAGGATTTTGTTTGTGGATTTTGTTTGTGGATTTTGTTTGTGGATTTTGTTTTTGGATTTTGTTGGTGGATTTTGTTGGTGGATATTGCTGGGGAGGATTTTGTTTGGGGATTTTGCTGGGGAGGATTTTGTTGGTGTTTTTGGTTGGTGGGTTTTGTTTTTGGATTTTGTTGGTGGATTTGGTTGGTGGATTTGGTTGGTGGATTTGGTTGGGGAGGATTTTCTTTGTGGATTTTGTTTGTGGATTTTGTTTGTGGATTTTGTTTGTGGATTTGGTTTGTGGATTTGGTTTGTGGATTTGGTTTGTGGATTTTGCTGGGGAGGATTTTGATTGTGGATTTTGTTGGTGGATTTTGTTGGTGGATTTTGTTGGTGGATTTTGTTGGTGGATTTTGTTTTTGGATTTTGTTGGTGGATTTTGTTGGTGGATTTTGTTTTTGGATTTTGTTGGGGGATTTTGTTGGTGGATTTTGCTGGGGAGGATTTGGTTTTGGATTTTGTTTTTGGATTTTGTTTTTGAATTTGGTTTGTGGATTTGGTTTGTGGATTTGGTTTGTGGATTTGGTTTGTGGATTTGGTTGGTGGATTTGGTTTGTGGATTTGGTTGGTGGATTTTGCTGGGGAGGATTTTGTTTGTGGATTTTGTTTGTGGATTTTGTTGGTGGATTTTGTTTTTGGATTTTGTTGGTGGATTTTGTTGGTGGATTTTGTTGGTGGATTTTGTTTTTGGATTTTGTTGGTGGATTTTGTTGGTGGATTTTGTTTTTGGATTTTGTTGGGTGATTTTGTTGGTGGATTTTGCTGGGGAGGATTTGGTTTTTGGATTTTGTTTTTGGATTTTGTTTTTGAATTTGGTTTGTGGATTTGGTTTGTGGATTTGGTTTGTGGATTTGGTTGGTGGATTTGGTTTGTGGATTTGGTTGGTGGATTTTGCTGGGGAGGATTTTGTTTGTGGATTTTGTTTGTGGATTTTGCTGGGGAGGATTTGGTTTGGGGATTTGGTTTGTGGATTTGGTTTGTGGATTTGGTTTGTGGATTTGGTTTGTGGATTTGGTTGGTGGATTTTGTTGGTGGATATTGCTGGGGAGGATTTTGTTGGTGGATTTGGTTGGTGGGTTTTGTTTTTGGATTTTGTTGGTGGATTTGGTTATTGGATTTGGTTGGTGGATTTGGTTGGGGAGGATTTTCTTTGTGGATTTTGTTTGTGGATTTTGTTTGTGGATTTTGTTTTTGGATTTTGTTGGTGGATTTTGTTGGTGGATATTGCTGGGGAGGATTTTGTTTGGGGATTTTGCTGGGGAGGATTTTGTTGGTGTTTTTGGTTGGTGGGTTTTGTTTTTGGATTTTGTTGTTGGATTTGGTTATTGGATTTGGTTGGTGGATTTGGTTGGGGAGGATTTTGTTTGTGGATTTTGTTTGTGGATTTTGTTTGTGGATTTTGTTTGTGGATTTTGTTTGTGGATTTGGTTTGTGGATTTGGTTTGTGGATTTTGCTGGGGAGGATTTTGATTGTGGATTTTGTTGGTGGATTTTGTTGGTGGATTTTGTTGGTGGATTTTGTTGGTGGATTTTGTTTTTGGATTTTGTTGGTGGATTTTGTTGGTGGATTTTGTTTTTTGATTTTGTTGGGTGATTTTGTTGGTGGATTTTGCTGGGGAGGATTTGGTTTGTGGATTTTGTTTGTGGATTTTGTTTTTGGATTTTGTTTTTGGATTTTGTTTTTGAATTTGGTTTGTGGATTTGGTTTGTGGATTTGGTTTGTGGATTTGGTTTGTGGATTTGGTTGGTGGATTTGGTTTGTGGATTTGGTTGGTGGATTTTGCTGGGGAGGATTTTGTTTGTGGATTTTGTTTGTGGATTTTGCTGGGGAGGATTTTGTTGGTGGATTTGGTTGGTGGGTGTTGTTTGTGGATTTAGTTGGTGGATTTGGTTGGTGGATTTTGTTTTTGGATTTTGTTTTTGGATTTTGTTGGTGGATTTTGTTGGTGGATTTTGTTTTTGGATTTTGTTAGTGGATTTTGCTGGGGAGGATTTTGTTTGTGGATTTTGTTTGGGGATTTTGTTTGTGGATTTTGTTTGGATTTTGTTGGTGGATTTTGTTTTTGGATTTTGTTTGGGGATTTTGTTTGTGGATTTTGTTGGTGGATTTTGTTTTTGGATTTTGTTTTTGGATTTTGTTGGTGGATTTTGTTGGTGGATTTTGCTGGGGAGGATTTGGTTTGGGGATTTGGTTTGTGGATTTGGTTTGTGGATTTGGTTTGTGGATTTGGTTGGTGGATTTTGTTGGTGGATATTGCTGGGGAGGATTTTGTTTGGGGATTTTGCTGGGGAGGATTTTGTTGGTGGATTTGGTTGGTGGGTTTTGTTTTTGGATTTTGTTGGTGGATTTGGTTATTGGATTTGGTTGGTGGATTTGGTTGGGGAGGATTTTCTTTGTGGATTTTGTTTGTGGATTTTGTTTGTGGATTTTGTTTTTGGATTTTGTTGGTGGATTTTGTTGGTGGATATTGCTGGGGAGGATTTTGTTTGGGGATTTTGCTGGGGAGGATTTGGTTGGTGGATTTTGTTGGTGGATATTGCTGGGGAGGATTTTGTTTGGGGATTTTGCTGGGGAGGATTTTGTTGGTGTTTTTGGTTGGTGGATTTGGTTTGTGGATTTGGTTTGTGGATTTGGTTTGTGGATTTGGTTGGTGGATTTTGTTGGTGGATATTGCTGGGGAGGATTTTGTTTGGGGATTTTGCTGGGGAGG
The DNA here is from genome assembly GCF_020615455.1 of Coregonus clupeaformis. Classification (NCBI taxonomy): domain Eukaryota; kingdom Metazoa; phylum Chordata; class Actinopteri; order Salmoniformes; family Salmonidae; genus Coregonus; species Coregonus clupeaformis. The sequence continues at coordinate 5,164 of NW_025533463.1, forward strand.
ATTTGGTTGGTGGATTTGGTTGGTGGGTTTTGTTTTTGGATTTTGTTGGTGGATTTGGTTATTGGATTTGGTTGGTGGATTTGGTTGGGGAGGATTTTCTTTGTGGATATTGTTTGTGGATTTTGTTTGTGGCATTTGTTTTTGGATTTTGTTGGTGGATTTTGTTGGTGGATATTGCTGGGGAGGATTTTGTTTGGGGATTTTGCTGGGGAGGATTTGGTTGGTGGGTTTTGTTTTTGGATTTTGTTGTTGGATTTGGTTATTGGATTTGGTTGGTGGATTTGGTTGGGGAGGATTTTCTTTGTGGATTTTGTTTGTGGATTTTGTTTGTGGATTTTGTTTGTGGATTTGGTTTGTGGATTTGGTTTGTGGATTTGGTTTGTGGATTTTGCTGGGGAGGATTTTGATTGTGGATTTTGTTGGTGGATTTTGTTGGTGGATTTTGTTTGTGGATTTTGTTTTTGGATTTTGTTGGTGGATTTTGTTGGTGGATTTGGTTATTGGATTTGGTTGGTGGATTTGGTTGGGGAGGATTTTCTTTGTGGATTTTGTTTGTGGATTTTGTTTGTGGATTTTGTTTGTGGATTTGGTTTGTGGATTTGGTTTGTGGATTTGGTTTGTGGATTTTGCTGGGGAGGATTTTGATTGTGGATTTTGTTGGTGGATTTTGTTGGTGGATTTTGTTTGTGGATTTTGTTTTTGGATTTTGTTGGTGGATTTTGTTGGTGGATTTTGTTGGTGGATTTTGTTTTTGGATTTTGTTGGTGGATTTTGTTGGTGGATTTTGTTGGTGGATTTTGTTGGTGGATTTTGTTTTTGGATATTGTTGGTGGATTTTGTTGGTGGATTTTGCTGGGGAGGATTTGGTTTGTGGATTTTGTTTGTGGATTTTGTTGGTGGATTTTGCTGGGGAGGATTTTGTTTGTGGATTTTGTTGGTGGATTTTGTTTTTGGATTTTGTTTTTGGATTTTGTTGGTGGATTTTGTTGGTGGATTTTGTTGGTGGATTTGGTTGGGTGATTTTGTTTTTGGATTTTGTTTTTGGATTTTGTTTGTGGATTTTGTTGGTGGATTTTGTTGGTGGATTTTGTTTTTGGATTTTGTTGGTGGATTTTGTTGGTGGATTTTGTTGGTGGATTTTGTTGGTGGATTTTGTTTTTGGATTTTGTTGGTGGATTTTGTTGGTGGATTTTGCTGGGGAGGATTTGGTTTGTGGATTTTGTTTGGGGATTTTGTTTGTGGATTTTGTTGGTGGATTTTGTTTTTGGATTTTGTTTTTGGATTTTGTTGGTGGATTTTGTTGGTGGATTTTGCTGGGGAGGATTTTGTTTGGGGATTTTGTTTGTGGATTTGGTTGGTGGATTTGGTTGGTGGGTGTTGTTTGTGGATTTTGTTAGTGGATTTTGCTGGGGAGGATTTGGTTTGTGGATTTTGTTTGGGGATTTTGTTTGTGGATTTTTTATGTGTATTTTGTTGGTGGATTTTGTTTTTGGATTTGGTTGGTGGATTTTGTTTTTGGATTATGTTGGTGGATTTTGTTGGTGGATTTTGTTTTTGGATTTTGTTGGTGGATTTTGTTTTTGGATTTGGTTGGTGGATTTTGTTTTTGGATTATGTTGGTGGATTTTGTTGGTGGATTTTGTTTTTGGATTTTGTTAGTGGATTTTGCTGGGGAGGATTTGGTTTGTGGATTTTGTTTGTGGATTTTGTTTGTGGATTTTGTTTGTGGATTTTGTTGGTGGATTTTGTTTGTGGATTTGGTTGGTGGATTTTGTTTTTGGATTATGTTGGTGGATTTTGTTGGTGGATTTTGTTTTTGGATTTTGTTGGTGGATTTGTTGGTGGATTTTGTTTTTGGATTTTGTTGGTGGATTTTGTTGGTGGATTTTGTTGGTGGATTTTGTTGGTGGATTTTGTTGGTGGATTTTGTTTGTGGATTTGGTTGGTGGATTTGGTTGGTGGATTTTGTTTTTGGATTTTGTTTTTGGATTTTGTTTTTGGATTTTGTTGGTGGATTTTGTTGGTGGATTTTGCTGGGGAGGATTTTGTTTGGGGATTTGGTTTGTGGATTTGGTTTGTGGATTTGGTTGGTGGATTTTGTTGGTGGATTTTGTTGGTGGATTTTGCTGGGGAGGATTTGGTTTGTGGATTTGGTTTGTGGATTTGGTTTGTGGATTTGGTTTGTGGATTTGGTTGGTGGATTTTGTTGGTGGATTTTGCTGGGGAGGATTTTGTTTGTGGATTTTGTTTGTGGATTTTGCTGGTGGATTTGGTTGAGTGATTTTGTTTTTGGATTTTGTTGGTGGATTTTGTTGGTGGATTTGGTTGGGTGATTTTGTTGGTGGATTTTGTTTTTGGATTTTGTTGGTGGATTTTGTTGGTGGATTTTGTTGGTGGATTTTGTTGGTGGATTTTGATTTTGGATTTTGTTGGTGGATTTTGTTGGTGGATTTTGCTGGGGAGGATTTGGTTTGTGGATTTTGTTTGTGGATTTTGTTTGTGGATTTTGTTGGTGGATTTTGTTTTTGGATTTTGTTTTTGGATTTTGTTGGTGGATTTTGTTGGTGGATTTTGTTGGTGGATTTTGCTGGGGAGGATTTGGTTTGGGGATTTGGTTTGTGGATATGGTTTGTGGATTTGGTTTGTGGATTTGGTTTGTGGATTTGGTTGGTGGATTTTGTTGGTGGATTTTGCTGGGGAGGATTTTGTTTGTGGATTTTGCTGGGGAGGATTTTGTTGGTGGATTTGGTTGGTGGGTTTTGTTTTTGGATTTTGTTGGTGGATTTTGTTTGGTGGATTTTGTTGGTGGATTTTGCTGGGGAGGATTTTGTTTGGGGATTTTGTTTGGGGATTTTGTTTGGGGATTTTGTTGGTGGATTTTGCTGGGGAGGATTTTGTTTGGGGATTTTGTTTGTGGATTTTATTTGTGGATTTTTTTGGTGGATTTGGTTCGTGGATTTGGTTGGTGGATTTGGTTGGTGGATTTGGTTGGTGGATTTTGCTGGGGAGGATTTTGTTTGTGGATTTTGTTGGTGGATTTTGTTTTTGGATTTGTTGGTGGATTTTGTTGGTGGATTTAGTTGGTGGATTTTGTTGGGTGATTTTGTTTTTGGATTTTGTTTTTGCATTTTGTTTGTGGATTTTGTTGGTGGATTTTGTTGGTGGATTTTGTTGGTGGATTTTGTTGGTGGATTTTGTTGGTGGATTTTGTTTTTGGATTTTGTTGGTGGATTTTGTTGGTGGATTTTGCTGGGGAGGATTTGGTTTGTGGATTTTGTTTGTGGATTTTGTTGGTGGATTTTGCTGGGGAGGATTTGGTTTGTGGATTTTGTTTGTGGATTTTGCTGGTGGATTTGGTTGAGTGATTTTGTTTTTCGATTTTGTTGGTGGATTTTGTTTGTGGATTTTGTTGGAGGATTTTGTTTGGGGATTTTGTTTGTGGATTTTATTTGTGGATTTTTTTGGTGGATTTGGTTCGTGGATTTGGTTGGTGGATTTGGTTGGTGGATTTGGTTGGTGGATTTTGCTGGGGAGGATTTTGTTTGTGGATTTTGTTGGTGGATTTTGTTTTTGGATTTGTTGGTGGATTTTGTTGGTGGATTTTGTTGGTGGATTTTGTTGGTGGATTTTGTTGGGTGATTTTGTTTTTGGATTTTGTTTTTGGATTTTGTTTGTGGATTTTGTTGGTGGATTTTGTTGGTGGATTTTGTTGGTGGATTTTGTTGGTGGATTTTGTTGGTGGATTTTGTTTTTGGATTTTGTTGGTGGATTTTGTTGGTGGATTTTGCTGGGGAGGATTTGGTTTGTGGATTTTGTTTGTGGATTTTGTTGGTGGATTTTGCTGGGGAGGATTTGGTTTGTGGATTTTGTTTGTGGATTTTGTTTTTGGATTTTGTTTGTGGATTTTGTTGGTGGATTTTGTTGGTGGATTTGGTTGGTGGATTTGGTTTGTGGATTTGGTTGGTGGATTTTGTTTTTGGATTATGTTGGTGGATTTTGTTGGTGGATTTTGTTTTTGGATTTTGTTAGTGGATTTTGCTGGGGAGGATTTGGTTTGTGGATTTTGTTTGTGGATTTTGTTTGTGGATTTTGTTTGTGGATTTTGTTGGTGGATTTTGTTTGTGGATTTGGTTGGTGGATTTTGTTTTTGGATTATGTTGGTGGATTTTGTTGGTGGATTTTGTTTTTGGATTTTGTTGGTGGATTTGTTGGTGGATTTTGTTTTTGGATTTTGTTGGTGGATTTTGTTGGTGGATTTGTTGGTGGATTTTGTTGGTGGATTTTGTTGGTGGATTTTGTTTGTGGATTTGGTTGGTGGATTTGGTTGGTGGATTTTGTTTTTGGATTTTGTTTTTGGATTTTGTTTTTGGATTTTGTTGGTGGATTTTGTTGGTGGATTTTGCTGGGGAGGATTTTGTTTGGGGATTTGGTTTGTGGATTTGGTTTGTGGATTTGGTTGGTGGATTTTGTTGGTGGATTTTGTTGGTGGATTTTGCTGGGGAGGATTTGGTTTGTGGATTTGGTTTGTGGATTTGGTTGGTGGATTTTGTTGGTGGATTTTGTTGGTGGATTTTGCTGGGGAGGATTTTGTTTGTGGATTTTGTTTGTGGATTTTGCTGGTGGATTTGGTTGGGTGATTTTGTTTTTGGATTTTGTTGGTGGATTTTGTTGGTGGATTTGGTTGGGTGATTTTGTTGGTGGATTTTGTTTTTGGATTTTGTTGGTGGATTTTGTTGGTGGATTTTGTTGGTGGATTTTGTTGGTGGATTTTGTTTTTGGATTTTGTTGGTGGATTTTGTTGGTGGATTTTGCTGGGGAGGATTTGGTTTGTGGATTTTGTTTGGGGATTTTGTTTGTGGATTTTGTTGGTGGATTTTGTTTTTGGATTTTGTTTTTGGATTTTGTTGGTGGATTTTGTTGGTGGATTTTGCTGGGGAGGATTTGGTTTGGGGATTTGGTTTGTGGATATGGTTTGTGGATTTGGTTTGTGGATTTGGTTTGTGGATTTGGTTGGTGGATTTTGTTGGTGGATTTTGCTGGGGAGGATTTTGTTTGTGGATTTTGCTGGGGAGGATTTTGTTGGTGGATTTGGTTGGTGGGTTTTGTTTTTGGATTTTGTTGGTGGATTTTGTTGGTGGATTTTGTTGGTGGATTTTGCTGGGGAGGATTTGGTTTGGGGATTTTATTTGGGGATTTTGTTTGGGGATTTTGTTGGTGGATTTTGTTTGGGGATTTTATTTGGGGATTTTTTTGGTGGATTTGGTTTTTGGATTTGGTTGGTGGATTTGGTTGGTGGATTTGGTTGGTGGATTTGGTTGGTGGATTTTGCTGGGGAGGATTTTGTTTGTGGATTTTGTTGGTGGATTTTGTTTTTGGATTTGTTGGTGGATTTTGTTGGTGGATTTTGTTGGTGGATTTTGTTGGGTGATTTTGTTTTTGGATTTTGTTTTTGCATTTTGTTTGTGGATTTTTTTGGTGGATTTTGTTGGTGGATTTTGTTGGTGGATTTTGTTGGTGGATTTTGTTGGTGGATTTTGTTTTTGGATTTTGTTGGTGGATTTTGTTGGTGGATTTTGCTGGGGAGGATTTGGTTTGTGGATTTTGTTTGTGGATTTTGTTGGGGTGGATTTGGTTTGTGGATTTTGTTTGTGGATTTTGTTTTTGGATTTTGTTTGTGGATTTTGTTGGTGGATTTTGTTGGTGGATTTGGTTGGTGGATTTGGTTTGTGGATTTGGTTGGTGGATTTTGCTGGGGAGGATTTTGTTTGTGGATTTTGTTTGTGGATTTTGCTGGGGAGGATTTGGTTGGTGGATTTTGTTTTTGGATTTTGTTAGTGGATTTTGCTGGGGAGGATTTGTTTTGTGGATTTTGTTTGGGGATTTTGTTTGTGGATTTTGTTTGGATTTTGTTGGTGGATTTTGTTGTTGGATTTTGTTTTTGGATTTTGTTGGTGGATTTTGCTGGGGAGGATTTTGTTTGGGGATTTTGTTTGTGGATTTGGTTTGTGGATTTGGTTTGTGGATTTGGTTTGTGGATTTGGTTGGTGGATTTTGTTGGTGGATTTTGCTGGGGAGGATTTTGTTTGTGGATTTTGCTGGGGAGGATTTTGTTGGTGGATTTGGTTGGTGGGTTTTGTTTTTGGATTTTGTTGGTGGATTTTGTTGGTGGATTTTGTTTTTGGATTTTGTTTTTGGATTTTGTTGGTGGATTTGGTTGGTGGATTTGGTTGGGGAGGATTTTGTTTGTGGATTTTGTTTGTGGATTTTGTTTGTGGATTTTGTTTGTGGATTTTGTTTGTGGATTTTGCTGGGGAGGATTTTGTTGGTGGATTTTGTTGGTGGATTTTGTTGGGGAGGATTTGGTTTGGGGGATTTTGTTTGTGGATTTTGTTTGGGGATTTTGTTGGTGGATTTGGTTTGTGGATTTTGTTTTTGGATTTTGTTTTTGGATTTTGTTGGTGGATTTTGTTGGTGGATTTTGTTGGTGGATTTGGTTGGGTGGTTTTGTTTTTGGATTTTGTTGGTGGATTTTGTTGGTGGATTTTGTTTTTGGATTATGTTGGTGGATTTTGTTGGTGGATTTTGTTGGTGGATTTTGTTGGTGGATTTTGTTGGTGGATTATGTTGGTGGATTTTGCTGGGGAGGATTTGGTTTGTGAATTTTGTTTTTGGATTTTGTTTTTGGATTTTGTTTTTGGATTTTGTTTTTGGATATTGTTGGTGGATTTTGTTGGTGGATTTTGCTGGGGAGGATTTTGTTTGTGGATTTGGTTTGTGGATTTGGTTTGTGGATTTGGTTGTTGGATTTTGCTGGGGAGGATTTTGTTTGTGGATTTTGTTGGTGGATTTTGTTGGTGGATTTTGTTGGGGAGGATTTGGTTTGGGGAATTTGTTTGTGGATTTTGTTTGGGGATTTTGTTTGTGGATTTGGTTTGTGGGTTTGGTTGGTGGATTTTGTTGGTGGATTTTGTTGGTGGATTTTGCTGGGGAGGATTTTGTTTGTGGATTTTGTTGGTGGATTTTGTTTTTGGATTTTGTTGGTGGATTTTGTTGGTGGATTTTGTTGGTGGATTTTGTTGGTGGATTTTGTTTTTGGATTTTGTTGGTGGATTTTGTTGGTGGATTTTGCTGGTGAGGATTTGGTTTGTGGATTTTGTTTTGGGATTTTGTTTGTGGATTTTGTTTTTGGATTTTGTTTTTGGATATTGTTGGTGGATTTTGTTGGTGGATTTTGCTGGGGAGGATTTTGTTTGTGGATTTGGTTTGTGGATTTGGTTTGTGGATTTGGTTGGTGGATTTGGTTGGTGGATTTTGCTGGGGAGGATTTTGTTTGTGGATTTTGTTTGTGGATTTTGCTGGGGAGGATTTTGTTGGTGGATTTGGTTGGTGATTGTTGTTTGTGGATTTTGTTGGTGGATTTTGTTGGTGGATTTTGTTTTTGGATTTTTTTAGTGGATTTTGCTGGGGAGGATTTGGTTTGTGGATTTTGTTTGTGGATTTTGTTTGTGGATTTGGTTGGTGGATTTTGTTTTTGGATTTTGTTGGTGGATTTTGTTGGTGGATTTTGTTTTTGGATTTTGTTGGTGGATTTTGTTGTTGGATTTTGTTGGTGGATTTTGTTGTTGGATTTTGTTGGTGGATTTTGCTGGGGAGGATTTTGTTTGTGGATTTTGTTGGTGGATTTGGTTGGTGGATTTGGTTGGGGAGGATTTTCTTTGTGGATTTTGTTTGTGGATTTTGTTTGTGGATTTTGTTTGTGGATTTTGTTTGTGGATTTTGCTGGGGAGGATTTTGTTTGTGGATTTTGTTGGTGGATTTTGTTGGGGAGGATTTGGTTTGGGGATTTTGTTTGTGGATTTGGTTTGGGGATTTTGTTGGTGGATTTGGTTTGTGGATTTGGTTTGTGGGTTTGGTTGGTGGATTTCTTTGGTGGATTTTGTTTGTGGATTTTGCTGGGGAGGATTTTGTTTGTGGATTTTGTTTGTGGATTTTGTTTTTGGATTTTGTTTTTGGATTTTGTTGGTGGATTTTGTTGGTGGATTTTGTTGGTGGATTTGGTTGGGTGATTTTGTTTTTGGATTTTGTTGGTGGATTTTGTTGGTGGATTTTGTTGGTGGATTTTGTTGGTGGATTTTGTTGGTGGATTTTGCTGGGGAGGATTTGGTTTGTGAATTTTGTTTTGGGATTTTGTTTGTGGATTTTGTTTTTGGATATTGTTGGTGGATTTTGTTGGTGGATTTTGCTGAGGAGGATTTGGTTTGTGGATTTGGTTTGTGGATTTGGTTTGTGGATTTGGTTGTTGGATTTTGCTGGGGAGGATTTTGTTTGTGGATTTTGTTGGTGGATTTTGTTGGTGGATTTTGTTGGTGGATTTTGTTGGGGAGGATTTTGTTTGGGGATTTTGTTTGTGGATTTTGTTTGGGGATTTTCTTGGTGGATTTGGTTTGTGGGTTTGGTTGGTGGATTTTGTTGGTGGATTTTGTTGGTGGATTTTGCTGGGGATGATTTTGTTTGTGGATTTTGTTGGTGGATTTTGTTTTTGGATTTTGTTGGTGGATTTTGTTGGTGGATTTTGTTGGTGGATTTTGTTGGTGGATTTTGTTTTTGGATTTTGTTGGTGGATTTTGTTGGTGGATTTTGCTGGTGAGGATTTGGTTTGTGGATTTTGTTTTGGGATTTTGTTTGTGGATTTTGTTTTTGGATTTTGTTTTTGGATATTGTTGGTGGATTTTGTTGGTGGATTTTGCTGGGGAGGATTTTGTTTGTGGATTTGGTTTGTGGATTTGGTTTGTGGATTTGGTTGGTGGATTTTGCTGGTGGATTTTGCTGGGGAGGATTTTGTTTGTGGATTTTGTTTGTGGATTTTGCTGGGGAGGATTTGGTTGGTGGATTTGGTTGGTGATTGTTGTTTGTTGATTTTGTTGGTGGATTTTGTTGGTGGATTTTGTATTTGGATTTTTTTTGTGGATTTTGCTGGGGAGGATTTGGTTTGTGGATTTTGTTTGTGGATTTTGTTTGTGGATTTGGTTGGTGGATTTTGTTTTTGGATTTTGTTGGTGGATTTTGTTGGTGGATTTTGTTTTTGGATTTTGTTGGTGGATTTTGTTGGTGGATTTTGTTGGTGGATTTTGTTTTTGGATTTTGTTGGTGGATTTTGTTGGTGGATTTTGTTGGTGGATTTGTTGGTGGATTTTGTTGGTGGATTTTGTTGGTGGATTTTGTTTGTGGATTTGGTTGGTGGATTTGGTTGGTGGATTTTGTTTTTGGATTTTGTTTTTGGATTTTGTTTTTGGATTTTGTTGGTGGATTTTGTTGGTGGATTTTGCTGGGGAGGATTTTGTTTGGGGATTTGGTTTGTGGATTTGGTTTGTGGATTTGGTTGGTGGATTTTGTTGGTGGATTTTGTTGGTGGATTTTGCTGGGGAGGATTTGGTTTGTGGATTTGGTTTGTGGATTTGGTTTGTGGATTTGGTTGGTGGATTTTGTTGGTGGATTTTGCTGGGGAGGATTTTGTTTGTGGATTTTGTTTGTGGATTTTGCTGGTGGATTTGGTTGAGTGATTTTGTTTTTCGATTTTGTTGGTGGATTTTGTTGGTGGATTTGGTTGGGTGATTTTGTTGGTGGATTTTGTTTTTGGATTTTGTTGGTGGATTTTGTTGGTGGATTTTGTTGGTGGATTTTGTTGGTGGATTTTGATTTTGGATTTTGTTGCTGGATTTTGTTGGTGGATTTTGCTGGGGAGGATTTGGTTTGTGGATTTTGTTTGGGGATTTTGTTTGTGGATTTTGTTGGTGGATTTTGTTTGTGGATTTTGTTTTTGGATTTTGTTGGTGGATTTTGTTGGTGGATTTTGTTGGTGGATTTTGCTGGGGAGGATTTGGTTTGGGGATTTGGTTTGTGGATATGGTTTGTGGATTTGGTTTGTGGATTTGGTTTGTGGATTTGGTTGGTGGATTTTGTTGGTGGATTTTGCTGGGGAGGATTTTGTTTGTGGATTTTGCTGGGGAGGATTTTGTTGGTGGATTTGGTTGGTGGGTTTTGTTTTTGGATTTTGTTGGTGGATTTTGTTTGGTGGATTTTGTTGGTGGATTTTGCTGGGGAGGATTTTGTTTGGGGATTTTGTTTGGGGATTTTGTTTGGGGATTTTGTTGGTGGATTTTGCTGGGGAGGATTTTGTTTGGGGATTTTGTTTGTGGATTTTATTTGTGGATTTTTTTGGTGGATTTGGTTCGTGGATTTGGTTGGTGGATTTGGTTGGTGGATTTGGTTGGTGGATTTTGCTGGGGAGGATTTTGTTTGTGGATTTTGTTGGTGGATTTTGTTTTTGGATTTGTTGGTGGATTTTGTTGGTGGATTTTGTTGGTGGATTTTGTTGGGTGATTTTGTTTTTGGATTTTGTTTTTGCATTTTGTTTGTGGATTTTTTTGGTGGATTTTGTTGGTGGATTTTGTTGGTGGATTTTGTTGGTGGATTTTGTTGGTGGATTTTGTTTTTGGATTTTGTTGGTGGATTTTGTTGGTGGATTTTGCTGGGGAGGATTTGGTTTGTGGATTTTGTTTGTGGATTTTGCTGGGGAGGATTTGGTTTGTGGATTTTGTTTGTGGATTTTGTTTTTGGATTTTGTTTGTGGATTTTGTTGGTGGATTTTGTTGGTGGATTTGGTTGGTGGATTTGGTTTGTGGATTTGGTTGGTGGATTTTGCTGGGGAGGATTTTGTTTGTGGATTTTGTTTGTGGATTTTGCTGGGGAGGATTTGGTTGGTGGATTTTGTTTTTGGATTTTGTTAGTGGATTTTGCTGGGGAGGATTTTGTTTGTGGATTTTGTTTGGGGATTTTGTTTGTGGATTTTGTTTGGATTTTGTTGGTGGATTTTGTTGTTGGATTTTGTTTTTGGATTTTGTTGGTGGATTTTGCTGGGGAGGATTTTGTTTGGGGATTTTGTTTGTGGATTTGGTTTGTGGATTTGGTTTGTGGATTTGGTTTGTGGATTTGGTTGGTGGATTTTGTTGGTGGATTTTGCTGGGGAGGATTTTGTTTGTGGATTTTGCTGGGGAGGATTTTGTTGGTGGATTTGGTTGGTGGGTTTTGTTTTTGGATTTTGTTGGTGGATTTTGTTGGTGGATTTTGTTTTTGGATTTTGTTTTTGGATTTTGTTGGTGGATTTGGTTGGTGGATTTGGTTGGGGAGGATTTTGTTTGTGGATTTTGTTTGTGGATTTTGTTTGTGGATTTTGTTTGTGGATTTTGTTTGTGGATTTTGCTGGGGAGGATTTTGTTGGTGGATTTTGTTGGTGGATTTTGTTGGGGAGGATTTGGTTTGGGGATTTTGTTTGTGGATTTTGTTTGGGGATTTTGTTGGTGGATTTGGTTTGTGGATTTTGTTTTTGGATTTTGTTTTTGGATTTTGTTGGTGGATTTTGTTGGTGGATTTTGTTGGTGGATTTGGTTGGGTGGTTTTGTTTTTGGATTTTGTTGGTGGATTTTGTTGGTGGATTTTGTTGGTGGATTTTGTTTTTGGATTTTGTTGGTGGATTTTGTTGGTGGATTTTGTTGGTGGATTTTGTTGGTGGATTTTGTTGGTGGATTTTGCTGGGGAGGATTTGGTTTGTGAATTTTGTTTTTGGATTTTGTTTTTGGATTTTGTTTTTGGATTTTGTTTTTGGATATTGTTGGTGGATTTTGTTGGTGGATTTTGCTGGGGAGGATTTTGTTTGTGGATTTGGTTTGTGGATTTGGTTTGTGGATTTGGTTGTTGGATTTTGCTGGGGAGGATTTTGTTTGTGGATTTTGTTGGTGGATTTTGTTGGTGGATTTTGTTGGGGAGGATTTGGTTTGGGGATTTTGTTTGTGGATTTTGTTTGGGGATTTTGTTTGTGGATTTGGTTTGTGGGTTTGGTTGGTGGATTTTGTTGGTGGATTTTGTTGGTGGATTTTGCTGGGGATGATTTTGTTTGTGGATTTTGTTGGTGGATTTTGTTTTTGGATTTTGTTGGTGGATTTTGTTGGTGGATTTTGTTGGTGGATTTTGTTGGTGGATTTTGTTTTTGGATTTTGTTGGTGGATTTTGTTGGTGGATTTTGCTGGTGAGGATTTGGTTTGTGGATTTTGTTTTGGGATTTTGTTTGTGGATTTTGTTTTTGGATTTTGTTTTTGGATATTGTTGGTGGATTTTGTTGGTGGATTTTGCTGGGGAGGATTTTGTTTGTGGATTTGGTTTGTGGATTTGGTTTGTGGATTTGGTTGGTGGATTTTGCTGGTGGATTTTGCTGGGGAGGATTTTGTTTGTGGATTTTGTTTGTGGATTTTGCTGGGGAGGATTTTGTTGGTGGATTTGGTTGGTGATTGTTGTTTGTGGATTTTGTTGGTGGATTTTGTTGGTGGATTTTGTTTTTGGATTTTTTTAGTGGATTTTGCTGGGGAGGATTTTGTTTGTGGATTTTGTTTGTGGATTTTGTTTGTGGATTTGGTTGGTGGATTTTGTTTTTGGATTTTGTTGGTGGATTTTGTTGGTGGATTTTGTTTTTGGATTTTGTTGGTGGATTTTGTTGTTGGATTTTGTTGGTGGATTTTGTTGTTGGATTTTGTTGGTGGATTTTGCTGGGGAGGATTTTGTTTGTGGATTTTGTTGGTGGATTTGGTTGGTGGATTTGGTTGGGGAGGATTTTCTTTGTGGATTTTGTTTGTGGATTTTGTTTGTGGATTTTGTTTGTGGATTTTGTTTGTGGATTTTGCTGGGGAGGATTTTGTTTGTGGATTTTGTTGGTGGATTTTGTTGGGGAGGATTTTGTTTGGGGATTTTGTTTGTGGATTTTGTTTGGGGATTTTGTTGGTGGATTTGGTTTGTGGATTTGGTTTGTGGGTTTGGTTGGTGGATTTCGTTGGTGGATTTTGTTTGTGGATTTTGCTGGGGAGGATTTTGTTTGTGGATTTTGTTTGTGGATTTTGTTTTTGGATTTTGTTTTTGGATTTTGTTGGTGGATTTTGTTGGTGGATTTTGTTGGTGGATTTGGTTGGGTGATTTTGTTTTTGGATTTTGTTGGTGGATTTTGTTGGTGGATTTTGTTGGTGGATTTTGTTGGTGGATTTTGTTGGTGGATTTTGCTGGGGAGGATTTGGTTTGTGAATTTTGTTTTGGGATTTTGTTTGTGGATTTTGTTTTTGGATATTGTTGGTGGATTTTGTTGGTGGATTTTGCTGAGGAGGATTTGGTTTGTGGATTTGGTTTGTGGATTTGGTTTGTGGATTTGGTTGTTGGATTTTGCTGGGGAGGATTTTGTTTGTGGATTTTGTTGGTGGATTTTGTTGGTGGATTTTGTTGGTGGATTTTGTTGGGGAGGATTTTGTTTGGGGATTTTGTTTGTGGATTTTGTTTGGGGATTTTCTTGGTGGATTTGGTTTGTGGGTTTGGTTGGTGGATTTTGTTGGTGGATTTTGTTGGTGGATTTTGCTGGGGATGATTTTGTTTGTGGATTTTGTTGGTGGATTTTGTTTTTGGATTTTGTTGGTGGATTTTGTTGGTGGATTTTGTTGGTGGATTTTGTTGGTGGATTTTGTTTTTGGATTTTGTTGGTGGATTTTGTTGGTGGATTTTGCTGGTGAGGATTTGGTTTGTGGATTTTGTTTTGGGATTTTGTTTGTGGATTTTGTTTTTGGATTTTGTTTTTGGATATTGTTGGTGGATTTTGTTGGTGGATTTTGCTGGGGAGGATTTTGTTTGTGGATTTGGTTTGTGGATTTGGTTTGTGGATTTGGTTGGTGGATTTTGCTGGTGGATTTTGCTGGGGAGGATTTTGTTTGTGGATTTTGTTTGTGGATTTTGCTGGGGAGGATTTTGTTGGTGGATTTGGTTGGTGATTGTTGTTTGTTGATTTTGTTGGTGGATTTTGTTGGTGGATTTTGTTTTTGGATTTTTTTTGTGGATTTTGCTGGGGAGGATTTGGTTTGTGGATTTTGTTTGTGGATTTTGTTTGTGGATTTGGTTGGTGGATTTTGTTTTTGGATTTTGTTGGTGGATTTTGTTGGTGGATTTTGTTTTTGGATTTTGTTGGTGGATTTTGTTGGTGGATTTTGTTGGTGGATTTTGTTTTTGGATTTTGTTGGTGGATTTTGTTGGTGGATTTTGTTTGTGGATTTGGTTGGTGGATTTGGTTGGTGGATTTTGTTTTTGGATTTTGTTTTTGGATTTGTTGGTGGATTTTGTTGGTGGATTTTGCTGGGGAGGATTTTGTTTGGTGATTTTGTTTGTGGATTTGGTTTGTGGATTTGGTTTGTGGATTTTGTTGGTGGATGTTGTTGGTGGATTTTGCTGGGGAGGATTTTGTTTGTGAATTTTGTTTGTGGAGTTGTTTTGTGGATTTGGTTTGTGGATTTGGTTTGTGGATTTGGTTTGGGGATTTTGTTTGTGGATTTTGTTGGTGGATTTTGTTTTTGGATTTTGCTGGGGAGGATTTTGTTTGTGGATTTGGTTTGTGGATTTGGTTTGTGGATTTGGTTTGTGGATTTGGTTGGTGGAAATATTTATTTAAATTTTTTTTCTTTTTTTTTTCTTTATATTTTAATTTAAAAAAATATATGTATTTATATTTTTTATTTTTATTTTTTTTGTGGGGGGAATGGATCAGCTTAATATTGCAGATAGATTGTATCTTCTATCAATGTAATTGTCTGCATCACTTCCAATCCCCCATGTCTTTTTTTATTTTTTATATATATATTCCCCTTTATTACTTCTCAACCCCACCATCCTTTCCCCACCCGGAGCAAACTAGTGAACAACAACGCCCAGGCCTCTACTTCCGGTCTATACTTACTATCCACACCTTATGGACAGAGCCAACCTTACAACAATTCTATATATATATATATATATATATTTATTTATTTTTTTGCTCCTGAACTTCTTCTACTCTCAACCTCTCCGATCATTTTCATGATGTCCATCCGGTTTGCTTCTAAATGCCATATCTTTCTAACTGTGCTCCTTCCCAAAAGCTCCCAACATACAACCTATATACTTATTATGGACACAGTATGCCCACATCATTAGCTATCTTTGCCATTATTTGTTGTTATTTGTTATTAGTCCCATCCTTCAACTCTATTCAATACCTCCCATCTATCTCTTAACACCATCCATATAGGATTTCTATTTGCCATATATATTTCAACCGTACTGTGATGTTTTACAAAAGTTCTGAACCTTTCTATTCTCATTGCTTCTACAGATTGTGAATTAAAAATAAACATTTTTGCTAAAAGTATTATTATATTATTGATTGATTGACTATGACTTTTCAGATATTCCAGTAATGCTATCTGCAAGGTTAGTTCCAGGTAAATATTGCAATCCTTTAGCCATTCCTGGACCTGTGTCCAAAAACAAGCTACAAATGGACAGAACCAAAACAAATGATCTAATGATTCTATCTCTTCACAGCAAAATCTGCAGAGCTGGGAAGATTGTATCCCCCATATAAATAACATTCTATTGGTAGCAAGAATTTTATATAATAATTTAAATTGAAAGATTCTAATTTTTGAATCCGGTGTCGTTTTGCGTGTCAGTTCATAAACACTATGCCATGGGATCGGTACGTCAAAGATCTCTTCCCAACTATTTTGCAATCTATATGGGACGGCTGTCAATCCTTTGGTCCTTAAGTGAAACTGATATACTTTTTTATTTATCACAGTTTTCCTTAACCAATTATGTTATTTAATGCAAGGCCGACAGACAAGTTCCTTACTTTCTCCCCCTTCAACTTTCCTCTTCCGCTTTTGCGGTAAGGCTGCAATTATTTGGTTGTAATTTTGGGTAGAGCAGACATTTCCATATGTTTTTGTTAGCTGCATGTGCGACATAACTCCACCAGTCCTACCGATGATATAATTTACGAAGATTATACCTTTTTTAAACATTCTGTCAAAAAATAAAGGTTTTTTGTCAATTAGTATATTTGAATTTAACCACAATATTTGTTGCATTATTTGTTCTGTCGTTTCTGGAGGATTAAATTGAAATTGCAACCAACTTTCTATGGCTTGTTTTAGAAATAGTGACATTTGGGAGGTTATTTCCTTTTCAAATAACTGAAAGTGAGAGGTTGTAATCTGAATAAAGGGAAAAAGGCCTTTCTTGAACAGTGGGTGAGACAATCTTACTAATTTGCTTGAGAACCAGTTCGGATTTAAGTATAACTTTTGGATGACTGAAGATTTTAGTGATAGGTCTAATGCTTTAATATTTAATAATTTCTGTCCTCCGAATTCATATTCATTATATAAATATGCTCTTTTAATTTTGTCTGGCTTGCCGTTCCAAATAAAATTGAATATTTTTTTCTCATATAATTTAAAAAACTGTTTGGTGGATTTTGTTGGTGGATTTTGCTGGGGAGGATTTTGTTTGTGGATTTTGTTTGTGGATTTTGCTGGGGAGGATTTTGTTGGTGGATTTGGTTGGTGGGTTTTGTTTGTGGATTTAGTTGGTGGATTTGGTTGGTGGATTTTGTTTTTGGATTTTGTTTTTGGATTTTGTTGGTGGATTTTGTTGGTGGATTTTGTTTTTGGATTTTGTTAGTGGATTTTGCTGGGGAGGATTTGGTTTGTGGATTTTGTTTGTGGATTTTGTTTGTGGATTTTGTTGGTGGATTTTGTTTTTGGATTTTGTTTTTGGATTTTGTTGGTGGATTTTGTTGGTGGATTTTGTTGGTGGATTTGGTTGGTGGATTTTCTTTTTGGATTTTGTTTTTGGATTTTGTTGGTGGATTTTGTTGGTGGATTTTGTTTGTGGATTTGGTTGGTGGATTTGGTTGGTGGATTTTGTTTTTGGATTTTGTTTTTGGATTTTGCTGGGGAGGATTTTGTTGGTGGATTTTGCTGGGGAGGATTTTGTTTGGGTATTTGGTTTGTGGATTTGGTTGGTGGATTTGGTTTGTGGATTTTGTTGGTGGATTTTGTTGGTGGATTTTGCTGGGGAGGATTTTGTTTGTGGATTTGGTTTGTGGATTTGGTTTGTGGATTTGGTTTGTGAATTTGGTTGGTGGATTTTGTTGGTGGATTTTGTTTGGATTTTGCTGGGGAGGATTTTGTTTGTGGATTTTGTTTGTGGATTTTGCTGGGGAGGATTTTGTTGGTGGATTTGGTTGGTGGGTTTTGTTTGTGGATTTAGTTGGTGGATTTGGTTGGTGGATTTTGTTGGTGGATTTTGTTTTTGGATTTTGTTGGTGGATTTTGTTGGTGGATTTTGTTTTTGGATTTTGTTAGTGGATTTTGCTGTTGAGGATTTTGTTTGTGGATTTTGTTTGTGGATTTTGTTTGTGGATTTTGTTTGTGGATTTTGTTGGTGGATTTTGTTGGTGGATTTGGTTTGTGGATTTGGTTGGTGGATTTTGTTGGTGGATTTTGTTTTTGGATTTTGTTGGTGGATTTTGTTGGTGGATTTTATTGGTGGATTTTGTTTTTGGATTTTGTTTTTGGATTTTGTTGGTGGATTTTGTTGAGGAGGATTTGGTTTGGGGATTTTGTTTGTGGATTTTGTTTGTGGATTTTGCTGGGGAGGATTATGTTGGTGGATTTGGTTGGTGGATTTTGTTTGTGGATTTAGTTGGTGGATTTGGTTGGTGAATTTTGTTTTTGGATTTTGTTGGTGGATTTTGTTGGTGGATTTTGTTGGTGGATTTGGTTGGTAGATTTTGTTTTTGGATTTTGTTTTTGGATTTTGTTGGTGGATTTTGTTGGTGGATTTTGTTGGTGGATTTTGTTTTTGGATTTTGTTTGTGGATTTTGTTGGTGGATTTTGCTGGGGAGGATTTGGTTTGGGGATTTGGTTTGTGGATTTTGTTTGGGGATTTTGTTGGTGGATTTGGTTTGGGGATTTTGTTGGTGGATTTGGTTTGTGGATTTGGTTTGTGGATTTGTTTGGTGGATTTTGTTGGTGGATTTTGTTTGTGGATTTTGCTGGGGAGGATTTTGTTTGTGGATTTTGTTGGTGGATTTTTCTGGGGAGGATTTTGTTTGTGGATTTTGTTTGTGGATTTTGTTTGTGGATTTTGTTAGTGGATTTTTTTGGTAAATTTTGTTGGTGGATTTTGCTGGGGAGGATTTTGTTTGTGGATTTTGTTGGTGGATTTTGTTGGTGGATTTTGTTTTTGGATTTTGTTGGTGGATTTTGTTGGTGGATTTTGTTGGTGGATTTTGTTTTTGGATTTTGTTGGTGGATTTTGTTTTTGGATGTTGTTGGTGGATTTCGTTGGTGGATTTTTATTCTGAGGGATTGAGGAGGTTTTCTGTGTTTATTAACTCTACAGCATCCCCAACTATACTATAACTATACTACAACTAAATCCCCAACTATACCACAACTAAATCCCCAACTTTACTATAACTACATTCCCAACTATACTATAACTACATCCCCAGCTATACTATAACTATACTATAACTACATCCCCAACTATACTATAACTACATCACCAACTATACTATAACTACATCCCTATCTATACTATGACTACATCCGCATCTATATTATAACTATACTATAACTACATCCCAAACTATACTATAACTATACAATAACTACATCCCCATCTATACTAGAACTATACAATAACTACATCCCAAACTATACTATAACTATACAATAACTACATCCCCATCTATACTACAACTATACTATAACTACATCGCCAACTATACTATAACTATACTATAACTACATCCCAAAATATACTATAACTATACTATAACTACACTATAAATACATCCCCAACTATACAATAACTACATCACCAACTATACTATAACTACACTATAACTACATCACCAACTATACTATAACTACATCCCCAGATATACTATAACTATACTATAACTACACTAAAAATACATCCCCAACTATACAATAACTACATCACCAACTATACTATAACTATACTATAACTACATCCCCAACTATACTATAACTATACAATAACTACATCCCCATCTATACTAGAACTATACAATAACTACATCCCAAACTATACCATAACTATACAATAACTACATCCCCATCTATACTATAACAATACTCTAACTACATCCCCTACTATACAATAACTACGTCCCCAACTATACTATAACTATACTATAACTACATCCCCTACTATACTATAACTATACTATAACTACATCCCCAACTATACTATAACTATACTATAACTACATCCCCAACTATACTATAACAATACTATAACTACATCCCCTACTATACTATAACTATACTATAACTACATCCCCAACTATACTATAACTATACTATAACTACATCCCCAACTATACAATAACTACATCCCCAACTATACTAGAACTATAAAATAACTACATCCCCAACTATACTATAACTATACTATAACTATACTATAACTACATCCCCAACTATACTATAACTATACTATAACTACATCCCCAACTATACTATAACTATACTATAACTACATCCCCATCTATACTATAACTATACTATAACTATACTATAACTACATCCCCAACTATACTATAACTATACTATAACTATATCCCCTACTATACTATAACTATACTATAACTACATCCCCTACTATACTATAACTATACTATAACTACATCCCCAACTATACTATAACTACACTATATCTACACCCCCTACTATACTATAACTATACTATAACTACATCCCCTACTATACAATAACTACATCCCCTACTATACTATAACTATACTATAACTACATCCCCAACTATACTATAACTATACTATAACTACATCCCCTACTATACTATAACTATACTATAACTACATCCCCATCTATACTATAACTATACTATAACTACATCCCCTACTATACAATAACTACATCCCCAATTATACTATAACTATACTATAACTACATCCCCATCTATACTATAACTATACTATAACTATACTATAACTACATCCCCAACTGTACTATAACTATACTATAACTATATCCCCTACTATACTATAACTATACTATAACTACATCCCCTACTATACTATAACTATACTATAACTACATCCCCTACTATACTATAACTACATCTCCTACTATACTATAACTATACTATAACTACATCCCCTACTATACTATAACTATACAATAACTACATCCCCAACTATACTATAACTATACAATAACTACATCCCCTACTATACTATAACTATACTATAACTACATCCCCTACTATACTATACTATAACTACATCTCCTACTATACTATAACTATACTATAACTACATCCCCTACTATACTATAACTATACTATAACTATATCCCCTACTATACTATAACTATACTATAACTACATCCCCATCTATACTATAACTATACTATAACTACATCCCCAACTATACTATAACTATACTACAACTATATCCCCTACTATACTATAACTATACTATAACTACATCCCCAACTATACTATAACTATACTATAACTACATCCCCATCTATACTATAACTATACTATAACTACATCCCCAACTATACTATAACTATACTATAACTATATCCCCTACTATACTATAACTATACTATAACTACATCCCCAGCTATACTATAACTATACTATAACTACATCCCCATCTATACTATAACTTTACTATAACTGTACTATAACTACATCCCCAACTATACTATAACTATACTATAACTACATCCCCATCTATACTATAACTATACTATAACTACATCCCCAACTATACTATAACTATACTATAACTACATCCCCATCTATACTATAACTATACTATAACTACATCCCCATCTATACTATAACTATACTATAACTATACTATAACTACATCCCCTACTATACTATAACTATACTATAACTACATCCCCTACTATACTATAACTACATCCCCAACTATACTATAACTATACTATAACTACATCCCCATCTATACTATAACTATACTATAACTGTACTATAACTACATCCCCAACTATACTATAACTATACTATAACTACATCCCCATCTATACTATAACTATACTATAACTATACTATAACTACATCCCCTACTATACTATAACTATACTATGACTACATCCCCTACTATACTATAACTATACTATAACTACGTCCCCCACTATACTATAACTATACAATAACTACATCCCCTACTATACTATAACTATACCATAACTACATCCCCAACTATACTATAACTATACCATAACTACATCCCCAACTATACTATAACTATACTATAACTACATCCCCAACTATACTATAACTATACAATAACTACATCCCCTACTATACTATAACTATACTATAACTATACTATAACTACATCCCCTACTATACTATAACTATACTATAACTATATCCCCTACTATACTATAACTATACTATAACTACATCCCCTACTATACTATAACTATACTATAACTACATCCCCTACTATACTATAACTATGCTATAACTACATCCATTACTATACTATAACTACATCCCCTACTATACTATAACTATACTATAACTACATCCCCAACTATACTATAACTATACAATAACTTCATCCCCAACTATACTATAATTATACTATAACTACATCCCCAACTATACTATAACTACATCCCCAACTATACTATAACTATACTATAACTACACCCCCTACTATACTATAACTATACTATAACTACATCCCCAACTATACTATAACTATACAATAACTACATCCCCTACTATACTATAACTATACTATAACTACACCCCCTACTATACTATAGCTATACTATAACTACATCCCCAACTATACTATAACTATACTATAACTACATCCCCAACTATACTATAACTATACTATAACTACATCCCCAACTATACTATAACTATACTATAACTACATCCCCAACTATACTATAACTATACTATAACTACACCCCCTACTATACTATAACTATACTATAACTACATCCCCAACTATACTATAACTATACTATAACTACATCCCCTACTATACTATAACTATACTATAACTACATCCCCTACTATACTATAACTATACTATAACTACATCCCCAACTATACTATAACTATACTATAACTACATCCCCTACTATACTATAACTATACTATAACTACATCCCCTACTATACTATAACTATACTATAACTACATCCCCATCTATACTATAACTATACTATAACTACACCCCCTAATATACTATAACTATACTATAACTACATCCCCAACTATACTATAACTATACTATAACTACACCCCCTACTATACTATAACTATACTATAACTACATCCCATACAATACTATAACTATACTATAACTACATCCCCAACTATACTATAACTATACTATAACTACATCCCCAACTATACTATAACTATACTATAACTACACCCCCTACTATACTAGAACTATACTATAACTACAATCCCAACTATACTATAACTATACTATAACTACATCCCCTACTATACTATAACTATACTATAACTACATCCCCAACTATACTATAACTATACTATAACTACATCCCCAACTATACTATAACTATACTATAACTACACCCCCTACTATACTAGAACTATACTATAACTACATCCCCAACTATACTATAACTATACTATAACTACATCCCCAACTATACTATAACTATACTATAACTACACCCCCTACTATACTAGAACTATACTATAACTACATCCCCTACTATACTATAACTATACTATAACTACACCCCCTACTATACTAGAACTATACTATAACTACATCCCCAGATATACTATAACTATACTATAACTACATCCCCAACTATACTATAACTATACTATAACTACATCCCCTACTATACTATAACTATACTATAACTATACTATAACTATACTATAACTACATCCCCTACTATACTATAACTACAATCTGTTGATGCTTCTAATAAGGGCGTAATATATTTTTAGCAGCCGGCTGACTGGAGGCCATTTCAGAACACTGAGCTTCTCTGTCTGTCTCCACGGCAGTTTAAGAAAGACAGTTTATAATCAATTCACTCCAGCTACAGTTAACCGTTTTACTAGGTGATGTTCATCCCCGCGGGGACAGACAGACCAACACGACACAGACAGAGAAGATGAGGCAGAACAAGAGAAAAATCCCAATTAAAAGACTTGGCAGTGACTCAACAAGAGGGTATTATGTCAAAGCTTCTCCATAGCCCCGTCGAAATAGTACTATCATTCAGTTCAGGGTCCTGCGTCCCCCAATGGCACCCTATTCTCTATATAGGGCACTACTTTGAACAAGAGCCCTATGGGCCCTGGCCAGAAGTAGTGCAGTAAAAGTAGTGCACTAGATAGGACATAGGGTACCATTTGGGACATAGCCAGAGAATGCTATTAGCATGTCGATGCACGAGGCCTAAAGAAGGGAGCGAGACGATGTGTCTAACACACAGCTGGGATCTCAGTGTATGAAAGAAATACCCCCCCCCTTCCCAGTTTCTCCACATCTGTCTGGCTAATTATTTTGGGTTCTCCCCACCCCGAATGAAAGATGCCCCCAGCACAGCAGGGACACTGTTCTCCTCTCCTCTTCCACCGCTCTCCCACCCTCCTCTTGTTTTTCAACTTATCCTTCGCTCTTTCCAGGGAAAATAGGGGTCCTCTCTCTCTCTCTCTCTCTCTCTCTCTCTCTCTCTCTCTCTCCTCTCTCTCTCTCTCTCTCTCTCTCTGTCTCTCTCTCTCTCTCTCTCTCTATCTCTCTGTCTCTCTCTCTCTCTCTCTCTCTCTCTCTCACTCTCTCTGTCGCTCTCTCTGTCTCTCTCTCTTTCTCAATTCAATTCAATTCAATTTAAGGGCTTTATTGGCATGGGAAACGTGTGTTAACATTGCCAAAGCAAGTGAAGTAGATAGTAAACAAAAGTGAAATAAACAATAAATATTAACAGTAAACATTACACTCAGAAGTTTCAAAAGAATAAAGACATTTCAAATGTCATATTATGTATATATACAGTGTTGTAACAATGTGCAAATAGGAAACAAGTACAAATGGGAAAATAAATAAACATAAATATGGGTTGTATTTACAATGGTGTTTGTTCTTCACTGGTTGCCCTTTTCTTGTGGCAACAGGTCACAAATCTTGCAGTTGTGATGGCACACTGTGGTTTTTCACCCAGTAGATAAGGGAGTTTATCAAAATTGGGTTTGTTTTCTAATTCTTTGTGGATCGCTGTAATCTGAGGGAAATATGTGTCTCTAATATGGTCATACATTTGGCAGGAGGTTAGGAAGTGCAGCTCAGTTTCCACCTCATTTTGTGGGCAGTGTGCACATAGCCTGTCTTCTCTTGAGAGCCAGGTCTGCCTACGGCGGCCTTTCTCAATAGCAAGGCTATGCTCACTGAGTCTGTACATAGTCAAAGCTTTCCTTAAGTTTGGGTCAGTCACAGTGGTCAGGTATTCTGCCACTGTGTACTCTCTGTTTAGGGCCAAATAGCATTCTAGTTTGCTCTGTTTTTTTGTTTGTTCTTTCCAATGTGTCAAGTAATTCTCTTTTTGTTTTCTCATGATTTGGTTGGGTCTAATTGTGTTGTTGTTGTTGTTGTTGTTGTCCTGGGGCTGTGTGGGGTCTGTTTGTGTTTGTGAACAGAGGCCCAGGACAAGCTTACTTAGGGGACTCTTCTCCAAGTTCATCTCTCTGTAGGTGATGGCTTTGTTATGGAAGGTTTGGGAATCGCTTCCTTTTAAGTGGTTATAGAATTTAACGGCTCTTTTCTGGATTTTGATAATTAGCGGGTATTGGCCTAATTCTGCTCTGCATGCATT